>NC_142934.1:35485723-35664843 GCF_046866305.1 Octopus bimaculoides
GTATTAATTATTGATCAACATAACATTCTATTTCATCTTTCGGAAAACCCTTGCATTAACAGATATGGAACAGGATCCATATCCGAAGTAAATTTTGATAATAGTATTAACTTTGTCTTTACAAGTAATTTTTACTCATTCAACCCCTACTCCAGCCCAACTTTTTTTTACATCTAACTTAATAACATGATCCATTTCTGTAGATTAATAGACCACCCATTAACTTTATTATTTATTAATTAATTATCAATCATTTAATATCTTCCTAACTAATATAAGAATCACTTTCCTATACATAGGAATTTTTTTAGAGACACTTTCAAATTTATCAGAATATCGGACTGAGGATTGGAATAGAGATTTTTCATTCTCTTAACCATGAAACGATCGTATCCGATTAACTAAAGACTTGTTTTGTTTATGCTTTCCCCTCCGGTTTTTTGTTCTATGTGTGCCATAAATATCGCCATCCATTTAGAGAAAAATTTGTAGTTTAGAATCAGTAGTTCTTTGACTGCTATTTCTAAATTTTCAGTATGTTGGAGAAGCAACTCAATGCTAATCCCTGTATATTTATGATTATATATATATATATATATGTAGGTGTTTGTATATATTTGTTTTTATTAATAAAATGTATATGTACATGTGTATATATATGTATGGTTGGATGTATGTATGTTTATGTATGTGTATGTAAATATGTGATGTATGTGTGTGTTTATGTATGTATATGTGTATATATATGTGTGTATATATGTGTATATATATATATGTATGTATATATATTTATATATATATGTGTGTGTGTGTGTATGTATGTATATATATATGTATGTATATATGTATGTATATGAGTGTATGTATGTATGTGTGTATATATGTGCGTATACATGTGTATATATGATTATACACATTTATCTCAGCACTATTTGTAGAAATACAAGATTAACTCCCCTTTACGATCCCATTATTTACATAACATTCCTCTCCAATTTTTTATCGGATTTAAATCATCTTATTATCTCCCAACTTTACACTCTAAATTTTCTTTCTTTTTTTCTTTCCTTCTTGTCCAATGTACTGTCTAGTAGCGTCCCAACCTCTAACGGCTTTTTCAAATAAATTACATAACAACCTTCTCCAAATACAGTTCTCATATTCAGTTAAAATGTCTTACGTTTAAGCTGGTTCCCATGCATTTCCCTGAAGAGAAGATTCCATTCTTAACAACATCACCGATTCCTATGGAAGGTATAATTTGTAATCTTCGAAACATATGTTGGAAATAAAAGTATGCAGTTAACATTCCATTCACTAAATTTACATATACTCAAGTACCCAAAATAACAAGGAGTTTCTACCTCATAAACAGGAGTTACACCACAGTCATTTTGTGATCTTTGCTACCCTGGTATCTATTAACCAATTTATTTTGTCCGAGTTATTTATTAATTAGGAGAAAATAAATACATATAATAATAATAATAATATATATATATATATATATATATATATATATATATATATATATATATATATATGTATGTATGTATGTATGTATGCATGTATGTATGTATGTATGCATGTATGTATGTATGTATGCATGTATATATGTATGTATGTATGCATGTATATATGTATGTATGTATGCATGTATATATGTATGTATATATATATATATATATATATATATATATATATGGGACAATATACGAAAAACAACAACAGACGAGGACAGGTGGTGTAAATAACAAAAGGATGTATTAGTATGACGCTCGGGAATACGGAAAGTCTTTGACGTTTCGAGCTACGCTCTTCAACAGAAAGAATACGGAGACAAGGAGAAAAACACGGAGAAAAAAAATTGAATAGTGTTCAGTCAACGGTCAATCATAATAATGGGTGACCATAACAATGACTGACCGGAAGTTAGAAATTCTTTTTTCAGGAGAGCTAAGAAAAGGGGGAGATAACAAACGGTGATCGAAGAACGAGGGGCTGTGTGTGGGAGATAGAATGCTGGTGATCTTGAGGTAGGTAGTATGAAAATGGGGAAGGGAGAAAGGAGTTGTGTGCGTGGTGTGATGCGAGGGTATTGGTGTGGTGTGATGTGAGGGTGTTGGGAGGTGGGGAAGGCATGGGTGGAGTGTGGGTTGAGGCTAAGGGTGGGGTAGAGGTGGGGGTCTGTGGGTAGGGTGGGGTATATGGGTAGGGGTGGGTTGTGGGTGTAAGGAATTGGATGGGGTGAAGTGGGAAGGTAGAGTAGGAGTGTGTTGGGGTGTGGTGGGATGAGCTTATGAGGGGGTGTTGACGATGAAGGGGGAAGAGGAAGGTGGATGTAAGAGAGGGGAAAGATGGGTATGGGAGGGGAGAGGAGAGAGGGTGGGTATAAGAGAGGGAAGGTGGATTGAGAGAGGGGGATTGTGGGTATGGGGGGGAGAAAGAGGGGGAAGGTGGGTATGGGGGGAGAAAGAGAGGAAAAGAAAGAGAGTGAGAGAGAGGGAAAGAGCGAAGAGAGTGAGAGAGTAAGGGTGAGAGAGTAAGAGTGTAGAGAGTAAGAGTGAGAGAGGGAGGAGTACGAGAGAAGAGAGTGAGAGAGAGGAGAAAAAGAGTAGGGGTGAAGAGAAGTGGGAGTGAAGAGAAGTAGGCGTGATGAGAAGTAGGAGTGAAGAGAGGTGAAGAGACATAAAGAAGTAGGAGTCGGAGCAGGAGGGGAGGTGGGGGAGGGGGAGAGATGGGTGGTAGGAGGGAGGTGGGGGAGAGAGACGGGAGGAGGGGGTTAGATGAAGATGGGAGGGGAGTTGAGCCCATGTGGCGCAAAGGAGCGAAGAGAGAAGATTAATCCCTGTTCACGGCGCAAACGGGAGTCCGGATGGCCCCTGTGCATGGACAATCCAAACACAGACAGGTGTTGCCGGCAGAACGGAAGTGGCATGACACCGGGGTGTCATTGCCAACGTTGATGTCTCGGAGTTGTTCCGCGAATCGGTCAGCCAGGAGGCGCCCCGTTTGTCCGATGTACAGAGAATGGCAGAGAGAGCAGGAGAGGCAATAGATGATGTTGGTAGAAGTGCAGCTGAAGGAGTCGGTGATGCGATAGGGTCGGTGATGGGTGCTGGTGAGGAGGGTGGTGTTGGAGAGGTAAGGGCAAGTGCGGCAGCGTGGGCGGGAGCAGGGGAACGAGCCAGGTTGGGAGGTTGGGTTGGGGAAGAAGCTGTGGACCAAGAGGTCCCGTAGGTTGTGGGCTCATTTGAAGGAGGGGAGGGGTCGATTAGGGAAGATGTGGGAGGTGGAGGGGTCGGACTGGAGGCGCCGAAAAGCTCGGAGAATGGAGCGTTGGAGGGGTAGGGTGGTGGGATGGTAGGTGAGGGGAAAAGGGAGGCGGGAAACGGCAGGGCGGGTTCGGGGGGAGAGAGCAGATGCACGGTCCACAGAACGTGCTCTCGCAAGGGCGGTGTGGATGGTGGTGGGTAGATATCCACGCAGGCTAAAGTGGTGAGCCATGAGTTGAGACTGAGTCTCAAAGTCATGGCTGTCGCTACAAAGTCTGCGTAGACGGAGGAATTGGGAATAGGGGATGGAAAGTTTTGTGTGTCTAGGGTGGGAGGAGGAGAAGTTGAGATAGGAGTGTGAGTCTGTGTGTTTGTAGTGGATGGAGGTGCTAAGGGCGGAGTGGAGGATGCTGACCGAAATGTTGAGAAAGGGGACAGAGGTGTCAGAGACAGTACAGGAGAAGTGGAGGGCAGGATGGAAAGACTGAACGAAAGAGAGGAACGAGTCAAGATGTTCGCGGGAGAGTGAGGTGGCACCGATACAGTCGTCGATATACCGACCGTATAGTTCGGGAGTAGGACCAGTGAAACTGGAGAATATTTGGGCCTCAACATAACCAACGAAGAGGTTCGTGTAGTTGGGGCCCATTCTCGTCCCCATGGCCACTCCCGAGAACTCCTGGTAGATATCTCCCGCGAACGAGAAGCAGTTGAGAGATAGGACAAGTTCGGCCAGACGAATGAGTGTGGAGGTGTCGGGTTGTGGGTTGGGGCGTTGGTCTAGAAAAATCTTCAGGGCACGCAGCCCCTCATCGTGGGGGATCACTGTATAGAGGCTCTGGATGTCTAGAGTGAAGAGAAGCTTAGAAGGGCCGGGAGGGAAAGAGAAAGAGTTGAATAGACGAAGCGCGTGGTTAGTGTCATGAATGTGGGAAGGGAGAGAAGCCACTAGGGGGGTGAGGACACGGTCTAGGTATTTTGAGATAAGCTCGGTGGGGCAGTTGCAGGCGGAGACGATGGGGCGGCCAGGGTTGTTCGGTTTATGGATCTTGGGGAGGAAGTAAATGGTGGGGGTGCGTGGGGTGTGGACAATAAGGTTGGAGGCGGTGGCAGGGAGACGGGAGGAGAGGATGAGGTCATGGATAGTGGAGGACACAGTCTGTTGGTAGCTGGGCATGGGGTCGGAGGGCAGAGGGCGGTAGAATGAGGTATCTCGAAGTTGACGGAGAGCTTCGGCCTTGTAGAGGTCCGCGCGCCATACCACCACGGCTCCACCCTTATCAGCCGGTTTTATGATGATGTCCGTGCAGCGTCGGAGGGATCGAAGGGCCGAGAGTTCGGCTGGGGAGATGTTGAGTCGAGAGGGACACCTGGAAAAGTTAAACCGGCCCACAGCGCGTTGGCAGGCGCCCGCGAAAAGATCAACTGCTTGGAACTGGCCAGGAGCAGGCGTCCACTGGGATGGTCGTCGGCCCAGGTCAATGAAGCAGTCCTCGTTGGGTGCGGGTGGTGTGTTATATATATATATATATATATATATATATATATGTATGTATGTATGTATATATATATGTATGTATGTATGTATGTATATATATATGTATGTATATATATATGTATGTATGTATATATATATGTATGTATGTATATATATATGTATGTATGTATATATATATGTATGTATGTATATATATATGTATGTATATATATATGTATGTATGTATATATATATGTATGTATGTATATATATATGTATGTATGTATATATATATATATGTATGTATATATATATATATGTATGTATATATATATATATGTATATATATATATATGTATGTATATATATATATATGTATGTATATATATATATATGTATGTATATATATATATATGTATGTATATATATATGTATGTATATATATATATATATATATATATATATATATATATATATATATATATGTGTATGTATAGCATCATAGTCAACTGCTACAAAGGTAAAGCAGACGCTTTAGATACAAATAATTACAGAGGTATCAAGCTTTTAGATCAGGTAATGAAAGTCACGGAGAGGGTCATAGCTCAACTGCTTAGGGAGTGAGTCAGATTAGATGAGATGCAGTTTGGGTTCGTGCCTCGGAAAAGTACCACTGATGCTATATTTCTGGTAAGACAGCTTCAGGGGAAATACCTAGCCAAGGATAAACCTCTGTACCTGGCTTTCGTTGATATGGAGAAAGCCTTTGACAGGGTCCCCCGATCTCTCATCTGGTGGTCAATGAGGAAACTAGGGATAGAAGAATGGTTAGTGAGAGCTGTGCGAGCCATGTACAGAGACGCTGTTAGTAAGGTAAGGGTTGGCAACGAGTACAGTGAAGAATTACGGGTGGAGGTAGGGGTCCACCAAGGTTCTGTCCTCAGCCCCCTCCTATTTATCATAGTCCTCTAGGCTATAACAGAGGAATTCAAGTCAGGATGCCCCTGGGAGCTCCTCTATGCTGATGACCTTGCACTAATTGCTGAGTCACTATCAGAACTAGAGGAGAAGTTTCAGGTGTGGAAGCAAGGACTAGAATCGAAGGGCCTTAGAGTCAACCTAGCTAAAACCAAAGTCCTAATAAGTAGGAAGGCAGACAAAACACAAACCCCTTCGGGTAGATGGCCCTGCTCGATCTGTAGAAAAGGAGTAGGTAGTAATTCTATAAGATGCACCCAGTGCAAGCTATGGACACATAAGAGGTGCAGCAATATCAAAGGAAGGTTAACTAGGAAGTTAGTTTTTGTATGTAGCAGATGTTCAGGAGCTATAAATACTGTGAATGTGCAGAAAACAACTTCTGCCACATTTCAGGGAGAAAAACTAGAAGTGGTTGATAGCTTCCGCTATCTTGGTGACCAAATTAGCAGTGGGGGTGGGTGCGTTGAAAGCGTAGCTGCTAGAATTAGAATAGACTGGGCAAAGTTCAGAGAGCTCTTACCTCTGCTGGCGACAAAGGGTCTCTCTCTCAGAGTAAAAGGCAGATTGTATGACGCATGTGTACAAATAGCCATGCTTCATGGCAGTGAAACATGGGCCGTGACTGCTGAGGACATGCATAGGCTCGCAAGGAATGAAGCCAGTATGCTCTGATGGATGTGTAATGTCAGTGTGTATACTAGACAGAGTATCAGTACCTTGAGAGAAAAGTTGAACTTATGAAGCATCAGTTGTGGTGTGAAAGAGAGACGATTGCGCTGGTATGGTCATGTAGCGAGAATGGATGAGGATAGCTGTGTGAAAAACTGCCACACCTTAGCAGTTGAGGGAACCTGCGGAAGAGGTAGGCCCAGGAAGACCTGGGATGAGGTGGTGAGGCACGACCTGCGAACATTGGGCCTCACCGAGGCGATGACTTCTGACCGTGACCTTTGGAAATATGCTGTGCGTGAGAAGACCCCGCAAGCCAAGTGAGACCTAAATCTATGGCCTCAGCCAGTCCACATATGCGTACCTTCCTTGATTGGAGACCAAACTCCACTTGCGAAGACCTGTTGAGGCAAGTGAAATCGAAATTGAGTTAAGTTGGACACTAAACTCCACTTGCAAAGACCTGTTGAGGCAAGTGAAATCGAAATGGAGTTAAATTGGATAACTAGCACCCATGCCAACACCGTCTCCTCCATTAGACACGAAACTCAGGTTGCGAAGACTTATTGAGGCAAGCAAAATCGAAAGTGTTGCCTTTGTATGGACCTTCAAGTGGGATCGTTGCCGGAGCCCCTGGACTGGCTCATGTGCGGGTGACACATGAAATGCACCATTTTGGGCGTGGCCGTTGCCAGTGCCGCCTGGCTGGCCTTCGTGGGATTTTCGATCGAGACCGTTGCCAGTGCCCCTGGACTGGCTCATGTGTGTGTGACACATGAAATTTTTCGAGCGAGATCGTTGCCAGTGCCCCTGGACTGGCTCATGTGCGGGCGACACATGAAATGCACCATTTTGGGCGTGGCCGTTGCCAGTACCGCCTGGCTGGCCTTCATGGGATTTTCGATTGAGACCGTTGCCAGTGCCCCTGGACTGGCTCATGTGCGGGCGACACATGAAATTTTTCAAGCGAGTTCGTTGCCAGTGCCCCTGGACTGGCTCTTGTGCGGGTGACACATGAAATTGCCAGTGCCCCTGGACTGGCTCAGATGCGGGCGACACATGAAATTTTTCGAGCAAGACCATTGCCAATGCCCCCGGACTGGCTCATGTGCGGGTGACATGAAATTTTTCAAGCGAGATCGTTGCCAGTGCCCCTGGACTGGCTCATATGCGGGCGACACATGAAATGCACCATTTTGGGCGTGGCCGTTGCCAGTGCCGCCTGGCTGGCCTTCGTGGGATTTTCAATCAAGATCGTTGCCAGTGCCCCTGGACTGGCTCTTGTGCTTGTGACACAAGAAATGCACCATTTTGAGCGTGACTGTTGCCAGGGCCGCCTGCCTGGCCTTCGTGGGATTTTCAAGCGAGATCGTTGCCAGTGACCTGAACTGGCTCTTGTGCGGGTGGCACATAAATTGCACCATTTTGAGCGTGGCCGTTGCCAGTACCACCTGACTGGCCTTTGTGCAGGTGACACGTATATGCACCCACTACATTCTCTGAGTGGTTGGCGTTAGGAAGGGCATCCAGCTGTAGAAACTCTGCTAAATCAGATTGGAGCCTGGTGCGGCCATCTGGTTTCACCAGTACTAAGACCTGGGCTGAGGTGGTGAGGCAAGACCATCGTACATTGGGCCTCACCTAGGCGATGACTACTGACTGAGACCTTTGGAAATGTGCTGTGCGGGAGAAGACCCGGCAAGCCAAGTAAGATCGTTGCCAGTGCCCCTGGAAAGCGGACGTTAAACGATGATGATGATGTGCATAACCATACTCAGATATCCCGTCACTCACATGTATACATATACAAGTATGTATACACAGGCATTCTACTACATACGCGGTTCCTGGCATCAGCGCTATCTACCGTATTCATATATATATATATATATATATATATACACACACACAAACACACACACACACACATACATATACACGCTTACGTATGTATACCTATTGCATGCATGTTTTTTGTACGCGTACATGTTCGTGTGTTTGTGTGTTTCCTGTATATTGACAATATACTTTTTTCCTTGATGGAAAAAAAAAACCCAAAAGTCTTAACAAAAACTTACTTGTCGCTAGAAGGGGACTTAACTCCTGTTTGTAAACAATGGTGGATTTCTCCGACTTGAAAATTCTTAAAAGTTTTGGTTGAAAATTTATTTTTACTACTATTCACTGGTGCCTCTGGGAAAAATAAGTTGACAAAAATACAGCTTGGGTCATGATGAATGTCCTAAAATTGGAGTAACATGCGTGCTAATTTGTGTACATGCATAAATTACATTCACGTACACACACACACACACACACACACACACATCCTGCCTTTTATATATATACAGATGTGTGTGTGTGTGTGTGTGTGTATATATGTATATATACACAGTATCTCACAAAAGTATGTACACCCTAAAGGAAATTAGCTATATTCAATATTTTATCCACATGTTTTTTACTATATTCAGATATTGCTGATAATGTCAATTCTAATAGATTATTTCTTCTAGCATCTTTGCACCGGCCATTGTTATTGCATCTGCAGGAATTCTGATTTGTGTACCATGGTGAAAATCTTCTTCATTGTGATTAAAATGGTATGAAAAGGAAAAGAATTGTCTGAAGATATGAAGAAAACCATTTTTAATTTGCCCAAAAATGGTTTAGGATATAAGTTAATTAGCAAACGGATACATATTAGCTTAAACAAAGTTGCCTAAGTAATTCAGAAGTACAAAGCTACTGGACTGCTACACAACAACCATGTAGCCAGCTAATTGCAACTGGGAAGGGGTACGCTATCTTGACAGCTGGGGGTGCTGAACAGAACTCTAAAAACCGTACTGTTTATAAAATTTGATTATGTCTTTCAAGAGAATTCACAACATGAAATAATAAAATCAGGTTACATTTATTTAATACAACTGCAATCTATGGCAACACAATGCAAAAAAATTAAGAAAATCATCCTTGTCTATATACTTGATTTGTATTTACTAAGGGAAGCATGCATCACGAGGTTTGATTTTCACTGGTGCTTCATATTTCATCAAAAGGTGTCCTAATTCGAGTTAGTGTCGAAAACAATGATGACTCTCATGTGGCTGTGCTAGATCCAAATGTTAATGCTGCACCATACAATAGATAAACATTTGTAAAGGCATCCTGTACTATACGTAAAGATCCAAAAATATCCAGCAGTGTCATCACGTTTTGTTTGGAAATGTATGCTTTAGCCACAGTAAGTTCAGACAGCAAGGCCGATTTATCGCAATTAACTGAATTGCTCAAAGGTTTTAAACCATGAAAATTCAAAAATGTCTCAGGCATTGGTAGTAGACTTGCCAAGGAAGAATATATGCTATCGTTTTGCTCTAAAAGTCTATTATCTAGCTCTCCCAAGCTTTCATTGACGATCAAAAAATAAATTTTGCAGTGAAAGATTATCCAGTCATCTTGGTATGGTACCAGAGTTTCAGCAACATAATCTGAAAAACGTTGGGACCCAAAGCTTTTCGACGCATGCATTCCTCAATAACATTAAATTGACTCATTTGTTTTAGAATCTCATCAAATATTAAAGAGTCTCTCAGTTTGGTTATTTCACTCTTGGCAATCTTAAAAAGCCCAAGGCCATGATGTATATCACAGTTGTGTTTACTGGCCTAATTATATGCAAAAATTTGCTAAGAACAAGGTCATTTCAGTGCCATTGCTTCTATAATAGAAAATCACTCCAAAATTGTTGGTTTGCTAACTGAGTGCACAGATTCATCAGATTCAAAAACATGTATTGAGGCAATTGAAATTTTACATCAAGTTCATTCCAAAAGGTTTGTTTTTCTAGCCCTTGTTCTTAGCAAATTTTTGCATATAATTAGGCCAGTAAACACAATTGTGATATACATCATGGCCTTGGGCTTTTTAAGATTGCCAAGAGTGAAATAACCAAACTGAGAGACTCTTTAATATTTAAGGGTAACTAGTCTCTGCAGAGGATTGAAATTGCCACGTGGCAATTTCAATCCTCTGCAGAGACTAGTTACCCTTGGCTTTTTAATAAAATTATGAAGAATATTAAGTGTCGAAGAACATAGTTAATTCTGGGATTCATTTTATTGTGTTAACCACAAGATGCAACTGATTATTAAAACAATGAACATAGGGTATACAGCTTGATGAAATTAGAGGGTAATGTTACTGTATACTTGTTTACCGTATGGAATAATCAACCAAATATTTTTATTAGGGTTGTGTGATTGTTTGCGAGAATTATTATTAAAAAACCTAGTGTTATTATTGTAGCTTAAAAAGGAAGAGGAAGCATGGTTACTTACCTTTGACTGTTTATTTTTAGGATTACAAGAGTTAGAAGAATGGTTATTTTGATGAAATTGGGCATTATTTGGAATATTGACAAGATAAGTACTCTTGTTGTTATTGCGTCTATTATTGTTACTACTACTGTTAGTGTCATTAGATAGTTAAGGCCAAAGTGGTTATAATATTTAATCTGTTTCTTATATCATGCTTTATGTAAAGCTGAGTTATAAAAGTCAGCATTACTATTGAAAATGGTTTCATTAGCAGATAATTTAGAAATTCTAAGTGATATGTTTTTAACCAAGTTTTTTGTTATGGTGATTACTAAAGACACTGATGTATTTCAGGTTAGTTGAAGGTTTATGGTATGGGAAATACAAGGCTGTATTTATGTTTAGAGTAAGATTGAGGAAGTTAACCTTAGTTCTGTCATCATCAAAGGAAAAACTTAGGCCCACATTACTAAAGAATTTGACTAAATCAAATATATATATACAAATACATACACATATATATATATGGTTATGTATGCATGCTGCATATATGCATATATGCATGTGTGTACGTGTCCATGCATATGCATATAAATATGTCACACTTTCTAGGGCTTCCTATATCTGTAAAAATGTCTATTTGATAAGTGTTGCTGTTTATATCATCCCTGATGAGATTGATGCATAGCTGACCATAATTCTTCCTGTCGGATGTATTTTGATTGCATCCATCAAAACATATGTAGAAGGTGTGAAGATATAAATGTTTTCTGAGCGTTTGTCTCCTTTTCCAATTTTTCCTATTTTCTCCTAAATATGACTTACTTATAGGATATAGTATGGAAGGCACAGCCATATAGAGATAGTAGATATGGATGTGAGCTTTGTTCTATGGAAATTTATGAATTTAACTATAGAGACAACAACAACCTAATTAATAATAGATTAGACCTAAGGGTATCATGCGTGCATAGCATCACCCGCACATTTAAATATTTTCGAAACAAATAATATTATACTCATCATACTTTGGATTTGATGGTAGAAATTAGCTTCTGATGTTGTATCCTTTATAACTTACCCTCTATTGTAGGATATTATATATTATATTGTATTACATATGCTATGTATTGTGTTATGTGATGTATTATACATAATATTATCCTCTGGTAACCCATACCTGTTTAGTCTGATTTCATCCTATACGGTGATTACACTGTCCTTTCCTTCAATTCTATGACTTGCTACCCTATCAATCCCATTGAGTATATTCATAGTGAGTTATGAGATAGTAAGCCTCTCTTGAATAAATCTTACACCCATAAGAACTATACAATCATACATACAATAGCACCTGTAATATTATAATTTATAAAACTGCATCCAATATCCTCATCTTAGTTTACCTACACCTTAATCTACTTTGGTAGGAATACCTTGAAATGTCCTCATTATTTGCATACCTATTAACATTTCATTTTTATTTTAATTTTGATCTCCTGGCTTTATATATTTTTCTTATTAATTTTTTATTAATTCTTATTATTTGAGTTCTTATCTTTGTATATTTCTTATCTTTCATGTTTTCTTTTTATTGTATATTGTTAAATTTTTATACAATATTGAATTTTTATATTTTGCATTCCTATTTACCTTCGCATATACTGGTATAACATTCTATGAATCGCAGAGTATGTTACATCTCTCTGCAGGTATGCATGATAAGATGTGATGCAATATGGTACTTAAATTGATATTTTTTCAGTTATTTATATTACGCCTTATAATATATTCTTTATGTAAACATGTAGGAGTGACTGTGTGGTAAATAGCTTACTTACGAACCACATGGTTCCGGGTTCAGTCTCATTGCGTGGCACTTTGAGCAAGTGTCTTCTACTATAGCCTCAGGCCGACCAAAGCCTTGTGAGTGGATTTGGTAGACGGAAACTGAAAGAGGCTTCTTGTATATATGTATGTGTGTGTATATGTTTGTGTGTCTGTGTGTGTGTCCCCAACATCACTTGACAACCGATGCTGGTGTGTTTATGTTCCCGTAACTTACCGGTTCGGCAAAAGAGACCAATAGAATAAGTACTAGGCTTACAAAGAATAAGTCCTGGGATTGATTTGCTTGACTAAAAAGCGGTGCTCCAGCATGGCCACAGTCAAATGACTGAAACAAGAAAAAGAGTAAAAAAAGAGAATGTGTGTGTGTGTACATATATATATGGAAGAAAAAACAATGAATTGAACAATTATAAATTCAATTCAATTTAAATATTTTATACAAACAAAGGACACTATATATATATATACATACATATATATACATACATATACATATATATATATATATATATATATATATATATATATATATATATATATATATATATATATATATAAATGAAATATTCAAACACTGAGATTTGAAGTTAGATGTCACTACTGTTCATATCATCTGTGGATAAATTCAAAATTTGATGATATCACCAGTAGTAGCATTGGTGGAACGCAGTTATGATAGCTTTATCGAGCTATGAAATATCGTAATGATGCTTAATGAGCATCTACCTGCTCGAAATAAGAGCCAAGTCTTAAATAATCCACCGTAGCGCACCAATATAACAGAGAAAAACAGTATGCGAGGAAAACAGACCGAATTAAAACATTTAACAACACAAATAAAAATATTATGCAATTTCGGATATCCACAAACCAGGTTTCTGCTTTTGGTTATTCAACCTTGAGCTTCGTCAGTGTGGACCACCAGTTTAAATTCATGACTGTTCACGTTAGTCTCTCTCTCTCTCTATATATACACACACACACACACACACACATATATATATATATATATATATATATATATATATACATATATATATTTATATATATATAGAGTGATAAATTGAATATTAATTCAATTTAAAACCAAGTGGCCTAGCATATAAAAAAATCTGAAAATTCAGAAAAAATTGTATTACACATGTATAATGGATGACCACTAGGTGGACATCCAATATGCTAGAAAGAGGTCATCAATGACCCAACCACAAAGAAAAATAATATTCTCCAGAAAAAACTTCGCAAGACACCAGAACAAGACAAAATGAGAAATAAACAGAATAAAGAATTAGTTATGTACCGCTCTTTCTAGTATATTGGATGTCCACCTGGTGGTCATCCCTTATATACGTGTAATACATATATATATATATATATATATATAAATCCTTTTTGTACATGTATGATTATGCCATACTTTTATACTATTATATCTACTTATATCAGTACATACTCTGATAAAATATTTGAGAAAACATACTCTGATAAAATATTTGAGAAAAATTATATTAGTATATCTTGTCTGTTGAAAATCCATATTTTTTGGAACAGAAGATGGTACTGTATTTAAATTGATGTAATGCTTACATTGTTCAATTAAATGGAGCCGCTTGAAATGGTCATATTGCATTATACCTGACATCCTGATACTTATTTGATTTTATACACATACATATGTATGTGCGTATATATATATATATATATATATATATATATATATATATATATAAAGATCCTGCATATATATATATATATATATATATATATATATATATATATATATCATCATCATCATCATCATCATCGTTTAACGTCCGCTTTCCATGCTAGCATGGGTTGGACGATTTGACTGAGGACTGGTGAAACCGGATGGCAACACCAGGCTCCAGTCTAATTTGGCAGAGTTTCTACAGCTGGATGCCCTTCCTAACGCCAACCACTCAGAGAGTGTAGTGGGTGCTTTTACGTGTCACCCGCACGAAAACGGCCACGCTCGAAATGGTGTCTTTTATGTGCCACCCGCACAAGCCAGTCCAGGGGCACTGGCAACGATCTCGCTCGGAAATCCTACGGGTACCAGTCAGGCGGTACTGGCAACGGCTACGCTCAAAATGGTGCATCTCATGTGCCACCCGCACAAGAACCAGTCCAGGGGCACTGGCAACGATCTTACTTGGCTTGCCGGGTCTTCTCACGCACAGCACATTTCCAAAGGTCTCGATCAGTAGTCATCGCCTCGGTGAGGCCCAATGTACGAAGGTCTTGCCTCACCACCTCAGCCCAGGTCTTCCTGGGCCTACCTCTTCCACGGGTTCCCTCAACTGTTAGGGTGTGGCACTTTTTCACGCAGCTATCCTCATCCATTCTCACCACATGTCCATACCAGCGCAATCGTCTCTCTTGAACACCACAACTGATGCTTCTAATGTTCAGCTTTTCTCTCAAGATACTTACACTCTGACGGGTATTCACATTGACATTACACATCCAACGGAGCATACTGGCTTCATTCCTTGCGAGCTTACATATGTCCTCAGCAGTTACAGCCCATGTTTCACTGCCATGTAGCATGGCTGTTCGTACGCAGGCGTCATACAGTCTACCTTTTACTCTGAGTGAGAGTCCCTTTGTCGCCAGCAGGGGTAAGAGCTCTCTAAACTTTGCCCAGGCTATTCTTATTCTAGCAGCTACACTTTCAGCGCACCCACCCCCACTACTAACTTGGTCGCCCAGATAGCGGAAGCTATCGACTACCTCTAGTTTTTCACCCTGGAATGAGATAGAAGTTGTTTCCTGTTTGTTTACAGTCTTTATTGCACCTGAACATCTGCCACAAACAAAAACTAACTTGCTAGTTAACCTGCCTTTGATGTTGCTGCGCCTCTTATGTGTCCATAGCTTGCACCGGGTACATCTTATAGAGTTACTACCTACTCCTTTTCTACATACTGAGCAGGGCCACCTACCTGAAGGGGTTTGTGTTTTATCTACCTTCCTACTTATTAGGATTTTGGTTTTAGCTAGGTTGACTCTAAGGCCCTTCAATTCTAGACCTTGCTTCCACACCTGAAACTTCTCCTCTAGTTCTGATAGTGACTCCGCAATTAGGGCAAGGTCATCAGCATAGAGGAGCTCCCAGGGGCAACCTGACTTGAACTCCTCTGTGATTGCCTGGAGGACTATGATAAATAAGAGGGGGCTGAGGACGGAACCTTGGTGGACCCCTACCTCTACCCGGAATTCATTGCTGTACTCATTTCCAACCCTCACCTTACTGGCAGCATCTCTGTACATGGCTCGCACAGCTCTCACTAACCATTCTTCTATCCCAAGTTTCCTCATTGACCACCAGAAAAAGGGATCGGGGGACCCTGTCAAAGGCTTTCTCCATGTCAACGAAAGCCAGGTACAGAGGTTTATCCTTAGCTAGGTATTTCTCCTGCAACTGTCTCACTAGAAATAAGGCATCAGTAGTGCTTTTACCTGGCACGAACCCAAACTGCATCTCATCTAAATTGATTCGCTCCCTAATTAGTTGGGCTATGACCCTCTCTGTAACTTTCATAACCTGATCTAACAGCTTGATGCCTCTGTAATTGTTTGTATCTAAAGCGTCACCTTTACCTTTGTAGCAGTTGACTATGATGCTGCTATACCAGTCATTGGGTATGACTCCTTCGTGTATCACCTGGTTCGTAATACGGGTGACTAGGCTATAGCCAACACTGCCAGATATTTTGAGCATCTCTGCAGTGATTCCTGATGGGCCGGGGGCTTTCCCGGTCTTCATACTCTTAATTGCTTTATCTACCCTGGTACTATCAACTCGGATAGCTGGTCCCTCTATTGGGTCGACATACGGCAGGCTCTCTTTCTCCCATTCATTCTCTTTATTAAGCAATCTATCGTAGTGGCATCTCCAGACCTCTTTCTTTGCATCCTCATTTAATGCAAGCGTACCATCATCCATGCGAACACATTTCTCTCCTACAACATCACTATTCTCTCTCCTACACTGTCTTGCAACACGAAATACCTCGAGTCTTTGGTCCTCACAGCGCAGAACATTGGCAAATCTTTCCTTATCTGCTTCCCCTCTGGCTAAATAAACCTGTCGCCTAGCCTCCCTTCTGGCACATTGGTACAATTCCCTGCTACCACCGTTCTTCCAGTCCTTCCAATCCTGTTTCTTTTGTCTAATAGCCCTGTCTACCTCCTTGTTCCACCACCATGTTACTCTGGGTCGGGAGGGGACCTTACACCACCCACAAATCTGGTCGGTGGCTTTCAACAGGTTGTCCCGCAGAAATCTCCAATTGTCTTCCACGTTGTATGATGCTATATCCCCTTCTATTTCGTTAAATGCTTCAAGTAACTTGTCTCTAAGTCTCTGTCCGTTTGCAGGGTCTTTTAAGCTTCCACACCCTTCTCCTCCAAGCCTGTCTAATTCTGGGCACCCATTTTGCCTTGATCCCAAAGTCGCTAACTACTAATCTATGTTGTGGGGTACATTCTTTGCCAGGGTAGGTTTTGGCATTTATAAGCCGCCCTCTTTCCCTATTTCTGGCGAGGATGTAGTCGATTTGGCTAGAGTGTCTGCCGGAGCGGTAGGTGACTAGGTGACTGGCAGGTTTCCTGAAGTTGGTATTGCAGACCATAAGATCGGTTGCATCACAGAACTCCAGCAGTCTGGTTCCCTCCTCGTTGCGGGAACCGAAGCCATAGCCTCCATGTATGCCATGGAAGCCTCCAGCACGACGTCCGACATGACCGTTGAAGTCTCCAGCCACAAAGAGAAGGTCCCTGTCCCTCGTCGACGAGGTAGTTTGCAAGAGGGTGTCATAGAATTGGTCTTTCAGACCATCTGGTAGCCCCGGTTGAGGTGCATAGGCTGAGATGACAGTAGCTAATCTATGATGAAGCACTAGTCTGATCTTAAGTACTCTGTCACTTACTCTAACGACCTCGATTACCTTATCCACCCATTTCTCCGCTAGAAGTATTCCTACGCCCCCGACCCCGTCAGTGTTCCCTGCCCAGAAAATCTTGTACCTGTGTTCTTTGCCTGTGAGGAACCTCGCAGAACCTCCTCTCCATCTTACTTCCTGGATGCAGCACATATCTACGCGTCTCCGTTCAAGCATCTCAACAATTTCACCAGATCTACCTTTCAGCGTGCCGACGTTGAGAGTGCCAATCCTAACAGTATGGGTGTTGGGGGTGTGGGCCTGTAGCCTGGGAAGGGGAAAAGCAGTGTCGTGTACCTGAAAAGAAAACTTGCAATTGGAAGAATTCATAAGCAAAACAGTACCTACAACCTGCAAACATTTCTCAAACTTAATGCGCTACCCAAAGGTAGGGGAGAGGATGGCCAAGGCCACTAGATGGGTTCCGGGAGACAGCCGAGGATGACAGGATGACAGAGGAATGCACTTCCGGTGGAGGGGGTGGGAGGGCGGGTGTACCATCAGCGAGGAGATAGGGCTCTTAATCGTAGATTTTAAATATTTGAGAGATAACAATGCATAAATCGTAATTTTTAAAAGAGCAATGAAATCTAGGTGAATAGAATATATACGTAGCATGAATTTAGGAAGCTTAGAAAATGAATAAGTATGAATTTAAGACAAAAACTGAATTCAATTGAATTTCATGGAGAGAAACAAGATAAATAATAGAGGGCAGACTAAAGCGCGAAGGTATGAGATGTTTGAGGCCGTAAATAAATAAAAATCTCTATCTTATCTGCATCTTGGAGACTTTGTCGTAGTATGTCAGCGGAGAAGAGATTGAGATAATTTAGAATGGATTTCTCATTTATATATAGCCAGAACCTGAAGACCTTAAGGAAAAACTACGAGAGAGAGAGAGAGAGAGAGAGAGAGAGAGAGAGAGAGAGAGGGACTGATTTAGAGAGGATGGAGGGGTAGACAGAGGCATGGCGGGAGAAAAGATCATCATCATCATCATATATATATATATATATATATATATATATATATATATATAAAGAGAGAGAGAGAGGGGGGACCAGTCAAGCAGCACATCACGCTGTAATTCTTGGGCTGAGAAATCAACACTTAAAAGCCATAATTTTAAGGAGCGATAAGAATTTTGAATAAAGGAAAATGGGTAGGGGTGGGTAGGTACCGTCAGCGAGTAGATAGGGCTCTTAATTGTAGATTTTAAATATTTGAGAGACAACAATGCATAAATCGTAATTTTTAAAAGAGCAATGAAATCTAGGTGAATAGAATATATATGTAGCATGAATTTAGGAAGCTTAGAAAATGAATAAGTATGAATTTAAGACAAAAACTGAATTCAATTGAATTTCATGGAGAGAAACAAGATAAATAATAGAGGGCAGACTAAAGCGCGAAGGTATGAGATGTTTGAGGCCGTAAATAAATAAAAATCTCTATCTTATCTGCATCTTGGAGACTTCGTCGTAGTATGTCAGCGGAAAAGATCCTGCATATGGACAGAGATTTAGGGACATACTACTCGAAGCATTTGACGAAATAGAAGGGGATATAGCATCATATAACATGGAAGACAACTGGAAGTTTCTACGAGACAACTTGTTGAGAGCCACTGATCAGATTTGTGGCTGGTGTAAAGTCCCCTCCCGACCCAAAGTAACATGGTGGTGGAACAAGGTGGTTGACAGGGCTATTAGACAAAAGAAACAGGCTTGGAAGGACTGGAAGAACGGAGAGAGCAGGGAATTGTATCAGACTGCAAGAAGGGAAGCTAGGAGACAGGTTTATCTAGCCAGAGGGGAAGCAGATAAGAAAAAGTTTACCAATGTTCTGTGCCGTGAGGACCAAAGACTTGAAGTATTTCCTGTTGCAATACAGTGTGTGAGAGAGAATAGTGATGTTGTGGAAAACAAATGTGTTCGCATGGATGATGGTACACTTGAACTGAATGAGGCTGCAAAGAAAGAAGTTTGGAGCCGCCACTACAAAAGATTGCTCAATAAAGAGAATGAATGGGAAAAAGAGAGCCAGCTATCCGAATTGACAGTACCATTGTAGATAAAGCAATTAAGAGTATGAAGACAGGGAAAACCCCTGGCCCATCAGGTATCACTGCAGAGATGCTCAAAATATCAGGTAGTGTTGGCTATAGCCTAGTCACCCGTATTGTTAACCAGGTGATTCATGAAGGAGTCATACCCAATGATTGGTGTAGCAGCACCATAGTCAACTGCTACAAAGGTAAAGGTGACGCTTTAGACACAAATAATTACAGAGGCATCAAGTTGTTAGATCAGGTAATGAAAGTCACGGAGAGGGTCATAGCCCAACTAATTAGGGAGCAAGTCAGATTAGATGAGATGCAGTTTGGGTTCATGCCAGGGAAAAGCACCACCGATGCTATATTTCTGGTAAGACAGCTGCAGGAGAAATACTTAGCCATGGATAAACCTCTCTACCTGGCTTTCGTTGACATGGAGAAAGCCTTTGACAGGGTCCCCCGATCCCTTATCTGGTGGTCAATGAGGAAACTTGGGATAGAAGAATGGTTAGTGAGAGCTGTGCAAGCCATGTACAGAGATGCTGTCACTAAGGTGAGGGTTGGAAATGAGAACAGTAATGAATTCTGGGTAGAGGTAGGGGTCCACCAAGGCTCTGTCCTCATCCCCCTTCTATTTATCATAGTCCTCCAGGCGATAACAGAGGAATTCAAGTCAGGATGCCCCTGGGAGCTCCTCTATGCTGATGACCTTGCACTAATTGCTGAGTCACTATCAGAACTAGAGGAGAAGTTTCAGGTTTGGAATCAGGGACTAGAATCGAAAGGCCTTAGAGTCAACCTAGCTAAAACCAAAGTCCTAATAAGTAAGAAGGTAGATAAAACACAAACTCCTTCAGGTAGATGGCCCTGCTCAATATATAGAAAAGGTGTAGGTAGTAACTCGATAAGATGTACCCAGTGCAAGCTATGGACACATAAGAGGTGCAGCAATATCAAAGGCAGGTTAACTAGGAAGTTAGTTTTTGTATGTGGCAGATATTCAGATGCAATAAACACTGTAAACAAACAGGAAACAAACTTCTATCTCATTCCAGGGGGAAAAACTAGAGGTAGTTGAGGCTAGTGAAATCGAAACCGAACTAAATTCGACGACTGGCACCCATGCCAACGTCGTCTCCTTCATTGGACACGAAACTCAGCTTGCGAAGACTTATTGGGACAAGCAAAAGCGAAATCGAGATGGCACCTGTGCCCAGCGTCGCCTTTCTGGCACTTGTGCCCATGGCATGTGTAAGGACTTTCGAGCGAGATCGTTGCCAGTGCCTCTGGACTGGCTCTTGTGCGGGTGGCACATAAAATACACCATTTGAGCGTGGCCGTTGCCAGTACCGCCTGACTGGCCTTTGTGCCAGTGGCCCGTAAAAGCACCCAGTACACTCTCAGAGTGGTTGGCGTTAGGAAGGGCATCCAGCTGTAGAAACTCTGCCAAATCAGATTGGAGCCTGGTATTGCCATCTGGTTTCACCAGTCCTCAGTCAAATCGTCCAGCCCATGCTAGCATGGAAAGCGGACGTTAAACGATGATGATGATGATGATATATATATATATATATATATATATATATATATATATATATATATATAATCTATATACATATGTATGTTTATATTCTTTTATTTGTTTCAGTCATTTGACTGTGGCCATGCTGGAGCACTGCCTTTAGTCAAACAAATCAACCCCAGGACTTATTCTTTGTAAGCCAAGTACTTATTCTGTTGTTCTTTTTTGCCGAACCGCTAAGGTATGGAGACATAAACACACCAGCATCAGTTGTCAAGCGATGGTGGGGGAACAAACACACACACAACAGGCTTCTTTCAGTTTCCATTTACCAAATCCACTCACAAGGCTATTGTAGAACACACTTACCCAAGGTGCCATGCAGTGGGACCGAACCCGGAACCATATGGTTGGTAAGCAAGCTACTTACCACACAGCCACTCCTGCGCTTACATATATACACACACATACACACACACACACATATATATATGTATATATATGTATGTGTGTGTATATATATATATATATATATATATATATATGTATGTATGTATGTCGTTGATGTGGAGAAAGCTTTCAACAGGGTTCTAGGCTCTCTTATTTGGTGGTATCTAAGGTAGGAGTAGAGGAGTGGCTTGTTAAAGCTGTTCAAGCCATATACAGTGATACTGTCAGTAAACTGAGAGTTGGCTTAAAATACAGTGATGAATATAATGTACAAGTTTTTGAATATGCATATATATACATAGAATATGCATATATACACATACACAAATGATGTACTTAATTTATATTATATTTTGTTGTAATTACAGCTCTCTGGTGTTAAACAGATGTTCAAGCTGCCCTTGGAAGAAGGCAAACTTCCTGTATTTGTCTTTCCACAGTCATTGTCATTCTATTTAGATGACTCCATTACACACAAACAGGTCCTAACACTCTATAATCCTTATGATTTTTCAATCAGATTCAAAGGTAAGAATATTTCATTAAACTATGAACAGTTTGAGTAGATTAAAACATGTCTTAACATTCAGTAGCCTGAACAGACAAAATAAAAGTCTTAAAGATATACATGTGTGTATGTATATATATATACACACACACATACATACATACATACATACATACATACATACACTCACATACATACATACATACATACATACACATACACACACATATGGGGGTTATGTGTGTGTGTGTGTGTGTGTGTGTCTATAATTTTTTTACATTAATCCTTTTATTGAGACCTACTTCTAGAGAGAACAGTTTTGTATGTGTGAATGAATAATAGAATGTGTGTGTGTGTGTGTTGTGTTGGTTGTAGTGCAGGGTAATGGAGCTAGAGAATAGTGATGTGAAAGATGTGTACTTCGGTTAGTGTGTCACTTTATTCTTACAGACCAGCAGTTGACCAATTCCAGTACATAACTAGTAGTTTAATTTATGAACTCTGGGAGGATGAAAAGCAAACTGATTTTGGTAGGATTTGAATTCAGAATGTGAACAGCTGGACTGTGAGATTGTTTTTGCCAATAAATCATCCTATAATAATTTGCTGCCTATAATCTCATGATGCTGAGCCTTACAGAGGACTAAGATAATTGGTAATGTACTATGTTTGAGAAAACCTATCCACCCAAGCAAAAATTGACATCCTAAAATCACCTGGTATGCTTGTATGTGCAGGGCTCTTCCCCCACTCCCCTCTCTTTGCTTCATCAAGCATTTCTCCCAATTCTTATTCCCAAACAATTATTGCTCCTCTATCTGTAGTACAACTTAACTGCTATAATCAACTGAGTGACAGTAGAATCCACACATGTCACTTCCTTCTGGTGGTTATGCCCCAGCACCTCCCCAGGGAACCACTTCCATTTTTCATTATCATTTCTGCCCACTCCATTTCTACCAATCACATGCTTGCTGGGCTTTCATCCTTTTCACTCCTCCACTATACTTCATTCTTAACATCTCTTTTATCTACTATTGTTCTCAATACCCTCTTATACATATCATTGTGTCTCACTTGCTACAGACTCCTATGTTCTTCTGCATCAACCCCCTCTCCATTGCTTCTAAATCTTGCACATCATTCCACTGCTTGATCTATTCCCTTTCTAG
Source organism: Octopus bimaculoides (assembly GCF_046866305.1). Classification (NCBI taxonomy): domain Eukaryota; kingdom Metazoa; phylum Mollusca; class Cephalopoda; order Octopoda; family Octopodidae; genus Octopus; species Octopus bimaculoides. Next base: position 35,508,977 of record NC_142934.1, read on the forward strand.
AGCAATTCCTATATCTCTCACCTTACCCTCTCCATACTGGTATTTTTCTTCAACCATACCTTCACTCTTGTTCATCACTCACTATATTTAACTCTATCCTTATCTTTAACCATCAGTTACTCTCCCCTCTCCATCTTATGAAAGTATCCACTCTCTCATCAACTCCTTTGACCCATTGTCTGTATCCTCTCTCATGCTCCCTTCTTGTACTTTGAGAGTTTGCTCTAGCACCCCATCACTACTTTCCTTTTATCACTTTCAGTCATGCATCTCCTCTGCAGCAAGATACTTGTGTTTATTCTTTTATCACATTTCAGCCTTTCAACATTTGGTATAAAGCCACCTATCTCCACCTTCGCCTTTCAAATACTCTGAGTGGTGGGAACCTTTTCTTTTTCTTCTTGTTCTTTTCTTGTCTTGCAAGTTTATGTGATGACCTCACTTGTGCTGGTGGCACAAAAAATGTACATTCTATAAAGTAGTTGGCATTAGGAAGGGCATCTTACTATAGGAACTATGCCAAAAGCTGACATTAGAGCTTGATGTGGCCTTGCAACTTGGATTCTGTCAAACCATCCCACCCATGTTACCATGCAAAACAAATGTTAAATGATAATGATGAATCAGTATAATTATCATCATTTTCAGGCATACACACACACACCTGTTGTGTGTGTGTGTGTGTGTGTGTGTGTGTGTGGAGTGAATCAGTAGGAATAAGATAATTTATGCATTTACAGCAGCTAGCTGAAAATTGCAAAAGGAGAATATCCCTCTAGAAAACTTTTATTTTGAATAAACAGAAAATTTGCAAGTACCATTTCCAACATAGAGTATGAATAATAAAAACTGAAGATTGAAGTTTAATGATATTACGTTTTTTCTATATTTGACAATTATTTCAACAATTTTATAGTGACTATTACATTTATAGACATTATATTTTAGACGTATCTTTTAATAATGATCTAATCATACATGCTTATGTAAAGTCTGTTACATAGTTATCATTAAAACCCTGTATAAAAAGCAAAATGCCACAAAGATGACTGGAAAGTAACATGATATCACTGTATAGTCTTGATCTACTCTGACCAAGTCTCCATCTGGCAGACTGACAAAGCATGAGGTCTGCTAGGCATTCAATTCTATCTTTAGGCATCAACAAAAACAAACAATGTGTTTCCTTTGTTATTTTCTTTTTCTTTCTTTCTTTTTCTTTTCTTGATAAAGTTCTAAATTTTAACCCTGCCCATTCTGATTAATGCTAAATGTTTCATGTTTCAGTGAGGTAACTGGTTATTTCAGTGTATTGTTTTTATAGTGTTCTGATGAAGCAATTCTTTGGGTGGTTATATGTAATATACTTTATATAGCATGCACAACTAGACCATTATTGCTAAACATGTCTATAAACATTACTTGAGAATAATCAGCATGCAGTTGTTGAAAGAATTGAAGATTTGAGTTAATGGTATTCTTTTATTTCACAGCTGAAACTGTTGTCAATCATGAAATAAATAAAAGTAATATCATAAGCTTCAGTCTTCAACTTTTACTATATATGTATGTATGCACATGTGTATATCATTGACAGATGAGAACTGTCTGCTACAGCTGCCTGAAATGTCAGCTCTCATGATTTTGCCCTGCTCTAGGCTCCTCAGTGACACATGTCCAGCAACAACATAACATACAGCTGAATCTCCCATCAATGATATATATATATATATATATATATATATATATATATATATATATATATAGAATATCAGTGTCTATTCAGGTATTTGTGCCACAAATAGTGGGCTTATTAAAAAAAAAAATTAATAGCAACAGAAGCAGTATTAATACCAAAAGGCAATTTTGATCTCCAACTTAATGTAGAGGTTGTGTTAGAACACAGAATACTGTGTTATTTACCTTGAGAGGATTTCTCATACGGACTTGTGGTGCACAAAAGTACTAGTAACTATATCGTTGACTGACAAGAACTGCCTGCTACAGCCTCTGGAACTGCTAGATCAGAGGAAATCCAGTGGAAGTAGATGATGCCTGTGCTGTTGAAAAAAGGGATCATCATGTGCTTAGTAGTGGACTTACTTTGTACCAATGGAAAACAGATGTTTGGTTCATACAAATTGATCTATAAGCAGTCTGGAGCATTTCATTAGTTTCTATAGCGTTTTTGCTAAGTCTAACACAAAACTTTATTGTATAGTGAGCTTCCAAATTGTTTTTGTGCCCTGACTGCATTCTGCAAGCTAGTCAGCTGTGGCAAGTAATGTTTAGTAGTATGTTACAGCCATCTCCTTCCATCTGGAATAACAAAAGTTGGCAGGTTAGCTTATTAGATGTATAGTAATATTATACCAAAATTACAATAATCCAGGACAGTTATAATTGCTGCTCCTGAAAGACCTTTCAAAACTTCTGGAATGCACCTTGTGTATACACACACACATATATAGAAGGTTGTTTGTTATGGCTGGTCAGAGAGTGACCATTGGTTTTGAACCTATAAGGCCCTTAGTTGTATAGGCAGCTCATCTGACTCAAGTGGCCAGAGGTACAAAACCTCTCTCTATAACTGGAGGGAGGAAAATATCATGGTCAGTTATTTTTGTAAAAAAAAAATTCTGGAATGAAACTCTACTGCTAAAGCCTTTGGTTATGCAGAATTATCACCTCTAGACCAGTACGAGTAATATCTCTGATAGGCTGACTGAAGGCGTTTGAGGCTGGTAGCATTTCCTTAGTCAGCAAATGGTGAATTTCATGTTTCCAACACAAATTTCCTATGATGAAGGCACTGACTAAACATCTATTTTGCAGTTTAAAAAGGACCCTGGGTCAAGTGAGTTTTTCAGGATTCTTGCTCTTTCCTGAAAAACTCACCCAACTTAGGGTCCTTTTTAAACTCCAAAATAGAGGTGTTTAGTCAGCACCCTCATCAGAGGAAATTCATGTTGGAAACATGAAATTCACCATTTACCGACTAAGAAAATGCTACCAGCCTTGGACATTTTCAGCAGGTCCACCACAGACATAACCAGTACTAGTCTAGGGGTGATAACTTCACCTTGCCCAAGGTTTCTCTAGTAGAGTTTTGTTTTGGAACTTTTCTTTACAAAATTAAATGACCAAAACATTTTCCTCCCTCCAGTTGTAGAGAGGTTATATGTGCTTCTGGCCATTTGAGGCTGATGAGTTACCTATACATTTAAGTGCCTTATAAATGCAAAACCAATTGTCAGTCTTTGACTGGCCATAACAAATAACCTAAATATTACTTCTCTAATATTTTAGAGTACTTCTTTTTCAGTAGATGTTTATAAAGCATTAGGTGTTTACAAATTGTAACTCTGTTTTGAGTTTCTCAGTTAAATTTACACACATACAAACACACACATACAAACACACACATACAATCACCCACACCACTTGCATGTGCGTGCACACACACACACTCACACGCATGTGTACACACACACACTCACTCACACTAGCTTGTACGTGCAAAAACACACATACACTTGCACACACACACACACACATGCACATGCATGTACACACATTCATATGAACATAATTATACCCCCATAGACAGACACACACACACGTACATACACACATGCAAATATATATGCAAAAAAATAGTTAAAGTACGATAAAATAAAATAAATTTTAGGGTGTGTTTTATTTTGTCAGTCAGTCAGTTTAGGATCAAATGGTGCCATAAATATGCTCCCAAAATATTCAACATATTCTTAGCATACACTCATAGTACACACACACACACACCCAGACATTTCAACATACATACACACATGCATTCATTTCTACATACATACAGACATACACACACACACATAGTCAATTCAAATAAATGAACAATAAAATTAACAATAAAAGACAAGAGGACATGCTCAAGGAATGTATTAGTTTGATGCTCAGTAAAAAGAGAGAATTTTTGATATTTCAACTGTACTCTTCATTGGATAGGAGAAAGGGGAAAGTCCACAGAAGGAAAAAAAAAGTTGCCAACAGTACATACATATATGTGTGTGTGTGCATATATATATATATATATATATATATATATATATATATATATATATATATATATATATATATATACAATAAAAGGCAGATTTTCTGTGTGTGTGTGTGTATGTTTGAAATTCATACTTTTACACAATTCCAAATTTCTTGGATTAAAGAATCGCAATTAATATTCTAAATACAATTTGTTAGGTCACTGTCATTTTTTCACTCGGAAAAATTCGTTATAACGAATAATATCCATAAAACTACACAAGTAAACATTTTCTCCCTAATAAAATCTAATTTCCTCTTTCTAATACAAATCCTTTCAACTCCTACTTTCTCTTATGAACCTTTACGAACAATCCAACAACAAATACAAAAAGAAAGGAAGGAGAAACACTGACAGTAACAGAAAACCATTTCAGTATCAAAACTGAAACAATCACATTTCAATACTGTAATGACAGTTTCACTTTAATCGTTTCATTTTAATACTACATATGTATGTATATACCTCATTCTAATTGGCAGGAATTGTAAGTTATTTCTAACTCGTCCTTCACTATGATAACAACAGAAAAAAAATAGTCACACATCTTTTTCAAATACGATCGACAAACATTCATTCCCTACAAACTGTGAGTTTTTTGGAAGATCTTTTCGTAAATCTTGAGATTAACACCCGCACGATTACCTACCTAACCCTAAAACCCCAACTCGAACATTGTAGTGAAAATCGTGCGGGTGTTAATCTGAAAATTTAACAATCTTTTTTAAAACACTTTTACTTACTAACATTTTTTTATTTAGTGTGTGTGTGTGTTGGCCATATATATATATACTTAAGACTTAGTTGTGGTTTGGGACTTTCATCGGCAGAGGTCATTATTATTACGACCATATATATATATACACATAGAATGCACATTAATACACACATACATACAAATACCTATCATTCTTTTTTATTTAGTGTGTGTGTGTGTGTGTTGCCCATCTTAATATATAATGCTGAAGTTCTGTATCTGTGTGAAGCCTTTTTAAAAGTTTATAGAAATCCACATTTTCCACTTTTACGTCCTAACCCTAACACTGTAGTGAAAATCGTGCCGGTGTTAATCTGAAAATTTAACAATCTTTTTTAAAACACTTTTACTTACTAAAATTTTTTTTATTTAGTGTGTGTGTGTGTGTTGCCCATATATATATACACTTAAGACTTAGTTGTGGGTTGGGAGTTTGATCGGCAGATATCATTATTATTATTATTATTATTATTATTATTATTATTATTATTATTATTATTATTATTTTAAATTTTTCCCACAAGGGCGGCTTCGGGCAGGTGGAGAATAGTTGATTATATCGACCCCTGTGTTCAACTGGTACTTATTTTTTAGACCCCAAAAGGATGAAAGGCAAAGTCAACTTCGGCGGAATTTGAACTCAGAATGTAGAGATGGGTACAAACCTCCCGTCGCTACACTGATTCTGCAGAACAGGGTTGAGTGTGAAAACCAACTTTAAAGTGTAAATATAGATGTTTTTGAATACACACTCATACATACATACGTACAAATACACACATACATACAAAAAAACACATACATACAAATACCTGTCAGTCTCTTCCAAATACGATCGACAGTCAAACATTTATTCCTTACAAACTGAATTTTCTTAATATCTTTCTTAAAACGCATTTACTTACAACCATATATATATACATGCACACAGAATACACATTAATACACACATACATACAAATACCTATCATTCTTTTTTATTTAGTGTGTGCGTGTGTGTTGCCCATCTTAATATATAATGCTGAAGTTCTGTATCTGTGTGAAGCCTTTTTAAAAGTTTATAGAAATCCACATTTTCCACTTTTGCGTTCGAATTTTTACACCAATGGAATTTTCTTGATGTGAACTTTCCAGTGCAGTAATTAAATTTTTAAAATTCCGTTTACTTTGTGTGATTTAAAGGAGATTTGGCTGTTGTTTCTAGCAACTTTCATATTTCTTCCCTTCTACCTGTACTGGCGTTCTTACACATCGATCACGCACTTAATATGTAATATACAGAGTAAGAGTAAGAGAGAGAGAGAGAGAAAGTGATACATACAAAGTCATAGATTAACTTGCTTTAAGACTATTCTTTCCTTCTACCTTTTCACTCTTACTTCGTTCTTCTTCCTCTCTCCCATTTAATAACTTTCTTCTATCCCTCTACCTCTAACATATTTTTCATAACATAGAAATGTAAAAACACACAACCACACATACGTGATCTGTGACAACAACATACACATAAACAGATACACACATCAACATTATAGATATAAGATTTAGTTTCTGTGTGTTTCTTATATAAACATGCGCACGCATTGCTATTTTATAACTGTCTTCCGTTCTCCCTTCCTCTCTTTTTCTTTCTTCATTGCTCCCGTTCTCTATTCCTTTCTCCCCCCCTCTCTCTTTTCCTTTCTCCCCCCCTCTCTCTTTTCCTCTCTCCCTCTTCTCTCTTGCTCTCTGAAACGCATACACGCGTACGTACACACAAACATTCACTACAAGATAACTCATGTTCGTCAATGTTTTGTAAATATACAAACTACGGAGCTTATGGACAACACATTGCAAATCAGTGAACTTCATTACAAATGTGGGTAATTTTTCAGATTAACACCCGCACGATTTTCACTAGGGTGTTAGGGTTACGGTTTTTGGGTCAGGGTTAGGGTTTTAGGGTTAGGGTTAGGGTTACAATGAGGATTAGTGTTATCGTTACGGTTTTAGGGTTTAAGGATTATGGTTACGTTATTGTGCGGGTGTTAATCTGAAAAATTACTGAAATGTGAAAACTACCGATCCTGCCAACTGTTATAACTTTTGTTGTTCTGTTTAATATGTACATAGATTATGCCTCCAAACAAGACAACTTGCTGGGGAAAGAAAGCAACCGGTTTAAAAAGACAGCAACAAACTACATCAATTCAACACATTCCAGAAACTACTTTGAACATAATGCAAAATGGTGCATCAACATCTACTGCCCAATCTGATACAATTCTGGCAGAACTGTGTAGCAACAGATCACCAGCAATTGCTTCATCAGAAATTGCCATCCTACCTCCTGCAAAAAGGAATTACCCTGCTATGTATAATCAAGGCAGCGCAAAAAGTTTTGCACAAGCATTTCTATAGCCAATTAGACGGATGAAATTTTCGTACGCTTAATAATTTTACGCAAAACAGCCTTCAGACTTTCCCTATTAATTTCATCGTCTTTTGAATTATGAACATATTTACATCATAAGGGTTTTTTCGTTGTAAGGCTTTCCTTTTTAGTTGATTTTCACCTAGCAAGACTTATTGTAGATGGCGTAATAAGTCACACCCTGACAACGTCGGGTTATACTGCTAGTATATATATATATATATATATATATATATATATATATATATATATATATATAGAGAGAGAGAGAGAGAGAGAGAGAGAGAGATGTATGTATGTATATATATATATTTATCATTATCATTATTTAATGTCTGTTGTCCATGCTAACACAGGTTGGACAGTTTGACCAGAGCTGGGGAGCTGTACCAGACTCCAGTCTTATTTGGCATGCTTTCTACAGTTGGGTGCTTTTCTTAATGTCAGCTATTTAACAGGGTGTGCTGGGTGCTTTTACATGGCTTTACATGGGCGTTTCTATGTGGTCCCACATGGGCACTTTTATGTAGCACTGCACGGGTATTTTTACATGGCATCACCACAAGTGCTTTACACCACCAGCAGGATTAGTCTTGACACTTTTGCTGCAGGGGTACTAGTCTTCTTGTCAATGTGTGCATGTCTGTGCGTTTATATATATATATATATATATATATATATATCAATTAGAAAATGGAGGATAATATGCTGAACCCAACTACTTGCAGACAGTGTATCCCGTTGAATTCATTAATTTAATTCATAGCTAAAGTGACAAAAAAAAAAAAAACCCCACAAAGTACAGGTGTTTATGACAAACCATGTTATTTTGCCAACCGGGTTTACAGATAGAAGTACAAAGTACATAAGGAATTAGAGAATGAACAGGAGTTTAATTTTACAGCTTTTTGCATGCCCGAACCGCTAGGTCTCTTCAGAGATTCACAAAGGGTTTCATACAAATATAGAGCAAGAGGTAAAAACAGAGGTGTAGTAGAGACAAGAACAAAAACAATAGCAAAAATAAGATAAAAATAAAAATAAAAAAATAAAATAAAAATAAAAATAAGGGTACAGCAGGAAAAAAATAATAATAATAAAAAATACATAAATGAAAAATGAAAATATAGCATTTGGGAAATGTAAAAATATATTAAAAAAACCTAAAAATTTAAGGCACATAAAGAGCCTACAAACATTATAAATAGCTATAGACACTCCAATGCATATATATATGTGTGGGTTCATGTGCATAAGCTTACTTGGATATTCCCTTACTCACATGTATACATATACAAGTGTTTATACACAGGCATTCTACCACATACTCGGTTTGTGGCATCAGTGCTATCTGCCGTATTTAGAAAGCTGTAAGTGTTATTTAAAAAGGAAGTTTTGCTGAGTGTGTGTGTGTTATTTCTATATATTTTGGAAGGGTTTATGTGGAAGTTAATTTTACACGAGTTATTAATGTTCTAGTAGCAATAACAGTGATGATGACGATGATGATGACAACAATAACAACAACAACAAAAGTAATATGCCAAACTTTCAAACATTGCGGTGTAGGATATCCTGTTGCTTCTTCCAACGGTTCGAACATTCTGCTGCTAATGGGGGAGGGTTAATTACCCCATTACCAACATTTGAGGGAGTCTATCTTTTGTACATTCCTGGTGTTTAATGTACCTCCACATCTTCCAGATGTAAAGACTACTTTCTCTGTTAGTCTTCTGGTGATATTGCTGCACCGCTTATGTGTCCATAGCTTGCACTCAGTACACCTTATGAAGTTTCTCCCGACACCTTTTCTGCATATTGAGCAGGGCCATCTCCCTGAAGGGAGCTGTGGCTTGTCTATTTTCCTACTTATCAGGGAACTGTGACTTGTCTGTTTTCCTATTTATTTACTATTAACTCATACTATTACATAAATTACTTTACAAATAATCATATAAATGAATATGATCCAGCAGCTGTATACTGGTGACTGGCTTTGATAGCACTACTGAATCACATTGAGCTTCCCATTGTTTTATAGCATTTTCTCTTTACTGAGTAGCTTATAGATTCATGGTGACAAAAGTTATAAAAATACTTAAAAGATATTAAAAAACTATATAATTGCTGTAAAAATATAGAATATAAATTACAAAACAAATAGACCAAAATTTGTTAATGGAAACAACAATCAAATATATAAATATGAATTAAAACTAACATTCTGCTTTTTGTTCTATCATAAGTTTATCTCTTTTTAAATCTTAGGATATAGACAAGAAGTATCTGTTATCTCTATTATCTGTAACTGTTTTTCTTCAAAGGAATTATGGTCACCACTTTCTGTCAGAGGGATATCCACTTACCTGTCAGTCTACAGTTAGCATAGTCTTTTAATAGTAATTAAAATTCTTATCTTTCAAGTCCAAGATGTGGATTTCTGTATTGTTAGAGCATCAGGTGAGATCATCTGCAGTGTCTGTTTCAGCTCTGTACATTCTGTACCAGATAAGAAAGAAAAAAAGGTAGGTGACAGGTTTAGAAAGTCCTTAAATAAATGCTAAGATATTTAGCTGATCATTTCAAGGCCAGCACTATAGGACTTCTTGTTTAAATTTGTTTAATGCCTATTTCTTCCATGATAGCATGGATTACATAAAGAGTTAATTGAACCAGCTGCTGGGACCAAACCCCAAAGCATGTGGTTGTGAAATAAACTTGTTAGCCACACAGCCAGCTAAATTATTTGATTCATCATTATCATCATCATTTAATGTCCGTGTTCTAAGCTAGCATGAGTTGAATGGTTTGACAGGATCTGACAAGTCGAAGGACTGCAGTGTGTTCCAGTGTCTACTTTGGCATGGATTTTGTGGCTGGATGCTCTCCCTAACACTAACCACTGAGTGTACTAGGTGCTCTTTTTTATGGCACAAGTACTAGTGAGATTACCATGCAGCTCATTAGACTATAAGCCCTGAGAGAGGAAGCTTTATGCTGGGAGTTAAGGGGTTCAGATATTGATAGAAGGGGCCACAGCAAAACAGGTTTCTTGCTGTAAAGGAGCTACAAGACTACTCACATTTTAGAAGAGAGATTGTGGGTGATCAGGATGGAGCTTTGAAGAGATAAGAATAGTGGTGATGAGTAGTCTGGGGGGACCTTTAATGTATGAGCTGAGTAGAAGTGAGTGGGGACAGAAGAACCAGGCTAATATGATTATCTCTGATTTTTAAAAAATAAATTCTCTAATATTGAACACATTATTGATTATCTCAAAAGATATCAATTTTGTCAAATAGGTACATACTATGTAATAAGGTTGTCACCTTTAGTGTTGTAAAATTTAAATGAATATAATTGATGTGAAACATTGGCAGTAACATTGCAATATCGTAATGAAATGGACACATTTTTCCTTGAGATAATCAGTTCTGTCTTGTGTGATATGTATGTATATATGTTTGTTTGTGTATGTATGTCTGTTTGTATGTATGTATGTGTGTGTGTATTAGGTTTTTCGGAAAATGATGGCCAATTTTAAAAATAAGCCTATATTCTTGAAAAACTGAACTTACACAAAGGTTTAATTATTCAGAATATGATCTCTGAACAGCTGTGCTTTTCTCCCATCAATTAAAAACGTGATTTATGCTTGTTCAATAAAAGTCCAAAGGTTTTGAGGCCAAGAAATCCTTGAATTTAGTTTTGACCTCAGTTTTGGGATGGAAGGTTTTTTGCCTTAAAAAAGTGTCTAGATACTTGAAAAAGTGGTAGTTGGTGAGTGAAAGATCAGGAGAATATGGAGGGTGTGGTTAAAGTCTCGTATCCCAAGTCTGTGAGTTTTTGCAGGATCATCCTGGAAACATGTGTTTGAGCATTGTCATGGAGCAGAATTGGACCACATCAATTAACAAGTGCAGGTCTCATTTTGCTCAAGTGAACATACATTTCTTCTAGTCGCTTACAATAAATTTTCATTGTGATAGTCTGGTTAGGTTCCAGAAAGCTGAATGGATGTCCTCTACCTTCTTGAGCTTCAAGGCTCTCATCTCCACTAAGGAATCTCTCAAATTAACGTTGTACTGTCCAATCGCTAGTGGACCCTTCACCCCATGCTCTGGTGATATTGGCAGCTGTTTGGGAAGCATTATATCCAAGCTTGAATTCATGCAAAAAAAGTAAATGCATTTCTTCTTTTTTCAGCTTTGTCTATGGCTATGCCACATTGGCTTCTACTAGGGAATAGGGCAGCCACAGTACTTTGCTGTTTGCTGTTCTTTGGCCAATACGAGGATATTACTTCTGCTTCCCTCACCCCATCCTATGTAAATTAGCTTCCTTCAGATTCTTTGCCCCTTATTTACAACCTTTCCTCATGAAGTGGAAGTCAGAAAAAGAGAAAATATTCAAATAAGCAACTCTTGTTTCCAACCTAGAACACATCTAAACCTCATTTTACTGCACAAATTATAATTATTATTATTCATTAATTTATCTATGTACCCACACAGTTTTATTTATTCCATACCGTATGTTATAGTAAACTTAAGAAACCCTATGTTCAATTCGGTTCAATTTGCTTTCACCTGAACACTCATTATAATTATTATTATTGTTATTCATTCATTTATTTATCTATTTTTGTCACAAAGTTTGGATTACTCCATACTGTAGGTTATAGTTATAGCTATAGTTAATGTTAAGAATGCAAATGTTCAATTCTGTTTACTCTCTCTAAATCTCGAAAATTCCATCTCTTCATGTTTTGTTTTCGAAAATTTCACCGCTCTCTCTCTCTGTTTCTTTAACCACTTACTTTTCCCATGTTGATTGTTAATCAGTTACTAGCTTTGTCTGTGGCTATGCCACATTGGCTTCTACTTGGGAATAGGGCAGCCACAGTGCTTTGCCGTTTGCTATGCAAACCACCACCTCTACCGGATGTCTTTCTCCTGAGCACCTCTAACGGCTTACTATATGGAACACTTTCCTCCCTCCTTTACTTCGCCATTCCTACCTAGTGTCTATCTCTGTTGAACATACTGATTATGTAGTGAATAAAATGATGGTGTAGTGCATGCAGGTTGAGGGCTATTTGTATGTTTACGAGATCTGCCAAATGCGAACTTTCTTTTCAGATGCATAATGCTGCTGTCCTTCATCTCACCAGCCCACATCTTCCACACCCTCAGAGTTGGCACACTTAGTGTTGGCACATTGAAAGGTATGTCTGGTGAGATTGTTGAGATGCTTGAATAGAGACATATAGATTTGTGCTGCATCCAAGAAGTAAGGTGGAGAGGAAGTTCTGCTAGGTTCCTCACAGGCAAATAACTTAGGTATAAGGTTTTCTGGGTAGGGAACACTGATGGGGTTGAGGGCGTGGGTATACTCCGTGTGGAGAAATGGGTTGATAAGATAATTGAGGTAGACAGTCTGCGATACTTAAGCTTAGACTAGTGCTGCAACATGGATTAGCAACCATTATCTTGGCTTATGACACTCAGCCAGGGCTACCTGATGAACAGAAACACCGATTTTATGACACTCTCTTGCAGACTACCTTATTGACGAATGACAAGGACCTTCTCTTTGTCGCTGGCGACTTCAATGGGCATGTTGGACAACATGCATGGGGCTTCCATGGTGTACATGATAGCAATGGATTTGGTTCCCACATTGAGGAGGGAACCAGGCTGCTGGGGTTCTGTGATGCAAATGATCTTATGATCTATAATACTAACTTCAGAAAACCTGCCAATCATTTGTTCACCTACCAGTCCGGTGGGCACACTAGTCAGATTGACTACATTCTCACCAGGACACAGGAAAGATGACTGCTTATAAGTGCCAAAACTTTCCCAGGGGAAGAATGCACCCCACAACATAGGTTAGTAGTTAGTGACTTCAGGATCAGGGCTAAATGACTGCCCAAAAGATGACCAGCAGAGAAAAAAAGAGTCTGGTAGCTTAAGGATCCTGGGAATGGATAGATTTAGAGACATATTACTTGAAGCTTTTTACAAAAAAGTGGAGGATATAGCATCACATAATGTGGAGGACAACAGGGGGTTCCTACAGGACAACCTGTTGAGGGCTTCTGACCAGATCTGTGGCTGGTGCAAAGTCCCTTCTCGACCTAAGGTAACGTGGTAGTGGAACAATGTAGTTGACAGGGCCTTTAGGAAAAAGAAACGGGTATGGAAGGATTGGAACTGTGGTGGTAGCAGGGAACTATATCAGATTGCCAGAAGAGAAGCTAGGAGGCAGGTTTACTTAGCCAGAGGGGAAGCAGATAAGAAAAAATTTCCAATGTTCTGCATCTTGAAGACCAGAGACTTGATATGTTTCATGTTGCAAGACAGTATGTGAGAGACAATTATGATGTCATAGGGAAGAAATATATCTGCATGGATGATGGCTTATTTGCATTTAATGATACTGCAAATAGAGAGACTTGGAGATGCCACTATGACAGGTTGCTAAATGAATGGGAAAAGAGAGTCTGCCAAATGTCGACCCAGCAGACAGGCTAGTTATTCAAATTAATAGTACCTTGGTAGATAAAGCAATTAGGGGTGTGAAGACAGGGAAAGCTCCCGGCTCATCAGGAATCACTGCAGAGATGCTCAAAATATCTGGTAGTGTTGGCTATAGCCTAGTCACCCATATAGTTAACCAGGTGATACACAAAGGAGTCATACCCAATGACTGGTGTAGCAGCACCATAGTCAACTGCAACAAAAGTAAAGGTGACACATTAGTTTGGAATAATTACAGAGGTATCAAATTGTTGGATCAGGTTCATCACAGAGAGGATCATAGCCCAACTAATTAGGAAGAGAGTTAGTTTAGATGAGATGCGGTTTGGGTTTGTGCCAGGGAGAAGCACCACTGATGCTATATTTCTGGTAAAAAGCCGCAGGAGAAATTCCTAGCCAAAGATAAACCTCTGTACTTGGCTTTCGTTGACATGGAGAAAGCCTTTGACAGGGTCCCCCCGATCCATTATCTGGTGATCAATGCAGAAACTAGGGATAGATGAGTGGTTAGTGAGAGCTGTACAAGCCATGTACAGGGATGCTGTCAGTAATGTGAGGGTTGGCAATGAGTATAGTGAAGAATTCCGGGTAGAAGTGGGGTTTCACCAAGGGTCAGTCCTCAGCCCCCTCTTATTCATCATAGCCCTCCAGGCAATAACAGAGGAATTCTTGACAGGCTGACCCTGGGAGCTTCTCTATGCTGATGACCTTGCTGTAATAGCTGAGTCACAACCAGAACTAGAGAAGAAGTTTCATGTGTGGAAGCAAGTGTAGAATCGAAGGGCCTTATAGTCAATCCAGCAAAAACCAAAGTCTTAGTAAGTAGTGGGGGCAGACAAATAATCACAAGCCCTTTCAGGCCCTGCTTGATCTGTAGAAAAGGCGTAGGTAGAAACTCCATAAAATGGGAAGATAGTTTTTGTGTGTGACAGATACACAGGGGTAATAAACACCAAAGATGTACAGAAAACAGATTCACATGCCAGGAGGAAAAACTAGAAGTAGCCGATAGCTTCTGTTACCTAGGTGACTAAGTCAGTAGCAGGGTGGATTCTCTGAGAGCATAGCTACTAGAATAAGAATAGCCTGGGCAAAGTTCAGAGAGCTCCTACCTCTGTTGGTAACAAGACTGTATGGTGCATGTGTGCAAACAACCATGCTACATGGCAGTGAAACACAGGCTGTGACTGCTGAGAACATGCATAGGCTTGAAAGAAATGACCTTAGTATGCTCTGCTGGATATGTAATGTCAGTGTGCATACACAACAGAGTGTAAGCACCTGAGAGAAAAGTTGGATATAAGAAGCATCAGACGTGGTGTGCAAGAGAGACGACTGCACTGGTATGGTTATGTGTGGTGTATGGATGAGGACAGCTGTGTGAAGAAGTGTCACACCCTAACAGTGAAAGGAACCTGTGTAAGAGGTAGACCCAGGAAGACATGGGATGAGGTGATGAAGCACGACCTTTGAACGTTAGGCCTCACAGAGGCAATGACTTGTGACCAAGACCATTGGAGATATGCTATGATTGAGAAGACCTGGCAAGTCAAGTGAGATCGTAGCTGTGGCCAATGCCAGTGTCACATAACTGGCCCATTTAAAAGTACCCTTTAATCATTGGGCAATATGTTGTGCTTGAGAAGGCCTGTTGAGTCAAGTGAAATTGTAGTCATGGCCAATGCCAGTGCTGCCTGACTGGCATCCGTGCTGGTGGCACGTAAAAAGCACCATTCAAGCATGGTTGTTGCTAGTGCTGCTTGACTGGCTCCCATGCTGGTGACATATAAAAAGCACCCACTACACTCTCAGAGAGGTTGGTGTTAGGAAGGGCATCCAACTGTAGAAGCCCTGCCAGATCAGATTGGAGCCTGGTGCAGCCTCCTGGTTTGCCAGTCCTCAGTCTAACCATCCAATCCATGCCAGCATAAAAAGTGGACATTAAATGATGGTGATGATGATGAAATTAAGAATTTCTGCACTTAAAAATTCTAGTCTAAAAGAAATCAATAAAAATTTATTAAAGAGTACACATTAGTTATTAAGTTTATAAAATTTCATCTAAAACACTACAAAAATAACATCTTAAATCAAATTCGAAAAAAATGTTTTCAAAAAATCAGACAATATTTTCCGAACAACCTAATATATATGTATATATGTATATGTATATACATACATGCACACATATATGTAAGTTGAAATAATGAAGTCAAACCAAACTGATATTTTAAAATCAGTTAATACATGAATTTCAGGTTTGCAATACAATAGGAAATGCATTCATTGCGTAAGACCGTTCTTAGTTAAAACATTTCAAAATATGAACCAGTTGATAGAAATATTTTAATATATATCAGTGGTCCTTAACCTTTTTGCTACCATACCTCCCCTAGGAATTTGTCTTCTCCACGCCCCTTTGCATCTATGAATAAAATTCCCTTCCAGATTTTAAATAAAATCTAAAATGTTTTTAGTCTTTTTATTGAATATGAATTAGTCACATTATACAAAAAGTGAGATACTTGATACTGCTTCTTAGTAAGAAAATGTTTTTTATTGAATTAGTCACACTATTAGTGAGATACTTGACACCGCTTCTTAGCTACAAAATCTTGAATGCATGGTTGAATGCCAAAGAGTGCACAATGTAAGTCCCTTTCAACATTCAGTCTGTTTCTGTATTTGGTCTTGTCAGCAATGAGCGTGGAAAATGCAGCTTCACAGAGATATGTGGATCCAAACATAGCTAAAATCCAATGAGCCTGATGTAAGATTAGAGGATAAAGAGGAAGGTACTTGATCCAGAACGTTTCAAGATCCAGTTCTTTGAAGTCTTCCTTAGCTGGAGAGTTGAACTTCAGCTCAAGAAACTCCTCTTGCACTTCATCCAAAACATCAGTCACTTCACACTGAAATGGGTTGCTGATGAATTTTCAAGTTTCATGCCTTTCATCTATATCTGGGAAGTATCTAATGAATTCTGTTTTCAAGTCAGTTAGATGAGTGATTATTTGTTTCTTTAACTCAGAATCAAGGTTACCGTGAATGAAAGCAAAATCCAAGCAACTAGAACTGGCTGTATTTCCCTCTTGAATTTGACATTTCCAGAGGTCGAGTTTGGCCATGAAGGTTCGAATGAGGTCATGGTGCATGAGAATGTTGGTGTTTTTCCCTAATAGTTTAAGGTCAAGAGCATTCAACACTTCAAAGATGTCCACCAGGTAAGCTAGAGATAGCTGAAAGCCTTCAGACTGAAACTTGTCATGGAGATCTGCTTTCTGCTACAAATCTAGAAATATTGCTACTTCTAGTAGTTCATAAAGCCATCTAAGAATGTTCCCCCTTTGATAGGCATCATACGTTTGTGTGAAAGAACAATGCTTTATGTTCAGATTCCATATCTTTACACAGCAGTTTGAAAAGACGACTGTTTAAAGCACCACCTTTAACGAAGTCGGCAACCTTGATTGCCATGTTCAAGACATTTCTCATTTCAGTAGGTAAGGTTCTGGATGCTAAGGCTTCATGATGAAGTATGCAGTGTGTACCTACAACAGATGGGTTTTTTTTTTCTTTCACACTAGTAATGAATCCAGACTGCAAACCAAGCATAGCTGGAGCTCCATCAGTGCACAACCCCTGCCAGTGAATCCCACAAAAGATGGTTTTCCTGAAAGAAGTTTGATACATCATGAAAAATAGCTGCTGCTGCTGTACAACTATCCATAGGGTGACAGAACAATATTTCCTCTTTTACACAGTTGCCTGACACAAAATGAGCATATACCAGTAGGTGAGAGCATTGAGCAATGTCAGTCATTTCGTCATACTGGATGGCGAAAACAAGAGAATCTCTTGGTCGAGAATTTGATCTTTGGTGTCTTGAGACAAGTTGTCGATCCTTCCCTTGACTGTATCATTTGATAGTGAAATCTGGGAAAGCTTGTTTGCACTACCTTTCCCCAGAATGAGTTCTGCTGCATGGAGTAGACTTGGTTTTATGGGAGACTCTCCAATGTTATGGCTCTTCTTGCTCTTTGCAATCAATATGACGATCTCACAGGAAGCCTCAACAACCATTGAAGTTTGCTGCTGAAATTCCCCCCACCATCCAACTTAGCTTGCTTCAAGGAATGTCTTTTTGTTTCAAAAAATGCCTTGGACTTGTCTGCAAGAGCAGGATGTTTTGTCTTCAAGTGGCATTCCAAGTGTGAGAGCCACATTCCATCATTACTCAAAGTTTTGTAACATATCACACACTAGGGGACTTCTGTGTCACTCTTTTGGAGGGACACAAATCCAAATTGAATATATTTGTTAAGACACTTCTGTTTCTTTGCACCCATTGCAAATTATTTGATGTGCAGAAAAGTTATACGAAAATTTTTACTATATAATATTGTATTTACTTGTATGAAAATATTTAAAAAAAGTTTCTTTAAAAAAGAAAAGATTTTGCATAGCTTTTAGTTTTACCTAGTACTTTCTGTAATATTTAAATCTGGATTTTAGTTTAACATTTGGCTTTATATAATTTTTTTTCTTACAAAATAATTTACTATATTTTTAACATAAACAGTTAATATTTAAGATTTTGGTTTTATTGTTAAAATTTTTTATTTTTCGATCTGTGTTTTAATTTTTTGAGACTTTATTAAATTGAGTGATATTTTTTGTTTTATTTCTTATTTTGAAATATATCATACTTTTCATCTTGCTAAAATTTTAAAATAGTTTTCAATCTTTTAAAATTAAGTTAATATTTCTTAGTATGTTACTATAATGATTTGATAATATTTCAGCATATCTCTTGATTTTTAAGAATCACATTATTTCATATATATGAAAACTGTGGAACAAACTTGTTTATAATCTATTAACTGAAAAAGATGTTTGTCTTTACATGATAATAGGCACTGTCATGGTATTAGCTGTCAGAAGCGAAAGTAGAAAAATCTAAACAAGGAATGTTACTGCTGGTTTGAGTTGAAATCTGTTTCTTTGGCCGGAGCTATCTATCTATCTATCTATCTATCTGTCTGTCTGTCTGTCTGTCTGTCTGTCTGTCTGTCTGTCTGTCTCTCGTCCACCTTCGTTTGTTTCCGTAGAATTTATCAAATTAGAAAAAAAAACTTTTTGACTACTTCCATCATGCTAGCTCCACACAAGGGGCATATTTTTGGGGTATTTAAAAGTACATGTCTCTTAAGCCAATTAATACTATTTTCTGTTGTAGCAGTGGCGATGGCAATATCGCGGTGATTAATTCCAGCTTTGGATTAGGCGTGGTGGTGGTGGTGGTCATTGGTGGTGCTGATTGGTGTATGTGATTTGTTTTTAAAAACAATAATGAATAATGCAAAAATATATTTACCCCAAAAATATGCCCCTCGTGTGGAGCTAACATGATGGAAGTAGCCAAAAAGTTTTTTTTTCTAATTTGATAAATTCGGAAACAAATGAGTGATAGAGAGATAGACAGACAGACAGACAGACAGATAGATAGATAGATAGATAGATAGATAGCTCTGGCCAGTCAGTAGCCAAAGAAACAGATTTCAACTCAAACCAGCAGTAACATTCCTTGTTTAGATTTTTCTACTTTCGATTCTGACAGCTAATACCATGACAGTGCCTGATAATAACATCTAAACTTTATACCAGTGGTTCTTAACCTGAGTCTTGTAACAAAAGAAATTACTAAATGAGTTTTGAGGGATATGAAGTGAGGTTAATAAGTACAGAAAATGGTAAGTGGCACTATGATAGTAGAATAAGAAAACTAAAGGTATAAGGTGATACTTTACATTTTTCATCTTCTCATTATTTGACCATGCTCTCATTAAGAGAATAACAAATATAATTAGAGAAATTCCTGCTTTTTCTCAAGGGCTTGCAACCCACTTGGTAGTCAGCTACTGAGTTAGGAGGATGAATATATATAGAAAAGAGAATGAAAGAAGATAGAAAAAAAAAAGGAGAGAAAGAGAAAAAGAGAGAAGGAGAGAGATAAAGGGAAGTAGTGGGGAAGGAAAAGAAAGGAAGATGTGGGAGTGAATAGTATTGAAAAGAAATAGGACAGTGATATCTGTGTTTGCATACAAAATCTGTGGAAGAGGACAAAGAGAAGCAAATTGAGAAGGTCATGAATTTGGGGTAGAAGATGGGAGGAAATGAACCAGGTGTCAGAGTGTGGTTAAGAGACTTACTAGCAAAGGGAATTGGTAGTATATGGTCTTGAACAACATATTAGTGGTGTCAAGGCACCTTGAGCCAAATAACAATAATAATGGTTTCAAATTTTGGCACAAGGCCAGCAATTTTAGGGTATGGGGGTAAGTTGATTACATTGACCCTAGTGCTCAACTGGGATGAAAGGTAAAGTTGACCTGGGCGAAATTTGAACTCAGAACATAAAGACATGAAATATTGCTAAGCATTTCACCCAGTGTGCTTAACAATTCTGCCAGTTCATTGTCTTAATCATCATCATTTAATGTCCACTCTCCAGGCTGGCATGGGTTAGACAGTTTGACTGAAGCTGATGAGCTAGACAGCTGCACCAAGTTCCAGTCTATTTGGCATGGTTTCTACAGTTGGATGTCCTTCCTAACGCCAACCACTCCAGGAGTAAGGGATGCTTTTACATGCCACCACCATGGGTGCCATTTACACGACACCAGCAACAACCATGACTGTGACTCATGGGTGGGTACCATTTGCATGGTATGGCAACAACCATGACTACAATACGTGGGTGCCATCTACATGGTACCATCAACAACTAAATAATAACAATAATAATAAAAGTTATAATAGCAGTAGTATAGACATAAAGATACACCTGCATACAACATGCTCACACACATGCACATATACACACACATTCATGCACATGCGTACACACACACACATACACACACACACACACACACACATATATATATATACACACACACACATATATACACACATACATATATACATTTATAAACATAAATTTCACCATATATATTGAAATATTTCAATCAATGGGAGATCTATTTTAAAACGGGGGCGCCAGTATTTTCTTAACAAAACACTAACGAAACACTTTGAAACTTAGGACACTGGTAGAATGTGTCATATAAAACATCTTTTACTCTTAGTCTTCTTAACAAAAAAAAAGGAATTCACAAGTTATTCCATGTTAAAGTTGTCGTATTTCTGTAATTTCAACCAATCACTGACGTCTATTCAGCTGAATAAGAGTTACTGCTGGGCGGTCATAAAAATGTTATTCCCTGTGACATATTTCATCCGGTTTAATCGTAATTTATACGCATATATTGTTTATATAATAAATTACGCTGTGCGTATCTATGTGTGTAACAATTTTAGAGTTCGGATTCTAGAGTTAGGGTTAGTTTTAGGGTTACGGTTACGGTTACGGTTACGGTTAACAGTCTAGTTAGGGTTAGGGTTAGGGTTAGAGTTAGGGGATTAATACGATATACACCGTTACAGCACTAACTGTTTTCAACTGAATAGACGTCAGTGATTAGTAGAAATTATCGAAATAAGACAATTTTTTACATGAAATAAATTCGAATACAAAAATATTTTTCTGTTCTATAACACAAAATAGATAAGTATACGAAGTTTGAAAGTGTTTCCGTACCAAAAACACTACATAAAACATAAATGAAAACTGGCGCCCCCGTTTTAAAATAGATCCTCAATGGGTCATATTTCGTATGTATGCATGCATGCATGTGTACATGCATGCTTGCATACATATATACATATATATATATATATATACATATGTACACATATACATACATGTATACACACACACGTATGCATACCTGCCTGCCTTCCTTCCTGTATGTCTATATAAACAATCCATGCATCTTAACACATTTATGTAAATACAGCACTGTAGCATTACACACATAAAGAAATAAGTCGTTTCAAAACAGTTTACGAAAAAGATAAACATCACTCAATATGTACGTTTAAATCCTACTACTAGTAGGATTTGAAAAAATCTGAAAGAAAAGATTACCCAAGCTGTGATTAACTTCAAATTTTGTTCTGACAAAACTGTTGAAACTTTTAAAGAAGATCATTGTCTATTTTGAAAAGCAAATGCAAATATTAGTGAATAGACACAATTATGGCTAAATGTATAAGTCTCTTTTGACCAAGTCATGACTGCAATCATTGTATAAAATGGACCTATGAAATTAAAGATTTATATGAAACATATATATAATCTGACCCTCAGAAGTGTGGTTTTATGCATAGGCTAAAAAATTTGTGGAACTTGTAAACACTCAGAATTAGATTTTCCCCAAAACATTTAAATGAACAAACAAGATATATCATTTGATATAAATTGATACCTCTAACAGACATATCTAATTGAAAGTAGCTAGCCATTGAAGATAGTCACCTCACTTCCACCAATGGACAGACAGAGCAGTTAGCTGAATTTAATAGTAATCACACCAACAATATGGCTGAAGTTCATCCCCTCTCCGCTGATGGACAGACAAAACATTCAGATGAATCTAGCAGTATTTAGCTGAAAAACACACTGATACTATACAAACAGAAGAACACTCATTACAAGTGACTTGGGATGATATGTTTCAACAGGCCCACAACCTTAAATCTGAATGACAGGCCATACAACACCAGTTTAAGTAAGGAACCTAGTAAATTAGCAGTAAATGAAATCGCTAACAAATATTTGAAAACCACACAGTCCAGAGGTATGAAAACAATCTGCAAAATCATCGGCCTCTTGGTATGTGTGTCAGCTATTACATTACTGGTATATTGCAAAGAGCTAAAGCCATGCAGTCGAGATTCAAGCAGAAAGCCTGAACCAACATGGGCATGTAATTTGAAAAATAAAATTATATTTCTGTAAAGAGGTATCGCACAGATTGATGTAGTTATGAAATGTAAGAGTGAACAACTTCAGATAACATCAAGAAGACCTCAGAGAAAAACTGGAGAAGCAATTTGATGATACAGGATTCAAAAATCTGAACCAGCTGAAACAATAACTCACAGCTACAGCTGAAAATCTAAGATATAAATCTACAACATATAAACAGCAAATGATCGATACATTATTTTCCAGAGATCTCAAGTCAGTCTACTGCAACTTCAATGCAAAAGGTTCAATCTCAGTAAAAGACCCCAACAAAAGAATAGGTTGAGGGATATTGGAGATCTGAATGGGAAACAATGGATCAATAAATTCAACAAACAAGTTCCATGGTTAAAAGAACTGGAGCATGACTACTGCAGGCATGTCCAGTAAAAGCAATATGAAATAGATGGTGAAATACTGGAAACTGTACTACAGAAAATGTCAAACAGGAAATCCCCAGCCCAGATCTCATAACAGGCTATTGGCTGAAGAATTTCACCTTTTATTGGCAAGATTTCATACAGTTGTATGGAGAAAGTATCAAGGGAACACATGAACTACCCAAATGGTTATCAACTGCAACTGCTCTCTTCATCCTCCAAAATAGTCAAACCACCCTTGCTAAAAATTACTGCCCAGTAGCCTGCCAGAATGTCATGTACAAATTATACACTGGGTACCTCAATCAGTTCTTGCAGGAGCATATTGCTACCAACAACATTATAACACTTGAGCAAGTTGGAGGTAAGACGGTGGTGTGGGGCTGTATACAGCAGCTACAAATTAACAATATGATCCAAGAAAAAATTACAGGAATTTAACTGTAGTGTGGCTGGACTACCAGAAGGCTTTTGATTGTATACCAAATAAGTGGATTATCAAGGTTTTAGAGTTAGCCAAAGTTCCACAATCACTAATGAGTGCTATTGAATGCCTGACCAAAACTCGGTACACCACTTTGCTCCTTGGGAGTGAAAAGGAGCAAATTGAGTTGGATATCATTCACTACCAGAAAGGCATCTTTGAGGGTGATAGCCTGTTGGTGTTACTCTTTGTCCTCTCACTAAATCCACTATCATACCTGCTTACAAGACATAGTGACTAGAGAAATGGATAAAAAAATATCTCTCATCTTTTCTTTGTCAATGACCTGAAACTGTATCAGCTAAATATCAACCACATAAAAAAAACAATTGGACCTTATAACCCAATTTTCTACAGACATGTGTTTCTTTTTTTGACAGTAAAACATGGAAAAGTTGTGCCCTCCTCTGAAAGCCTAAAAATGAATGGCTTCACAATACAACCTCTACAGTCAGTAGAGTAAAGAGAATATGGTCATTATGAATCTCAGTTTACAACAAACATATTGGCCACAACACCTTTGCAGTGCCTGTCCTACAAAAACTGAATGAGATAGATGTTTGAACTTGCAAACTGCTCAGTATTACAGGAAACTTCAACATCAGTGAAGATATAGACAGGCTAAACTTCCCGCGCAAACAAGGTGGCTGTTGTCTTAAATCTGTACTGATGACATATGAAGCATAGATTGTGACACTGAAACAACATCTGCAGCAGAGGAAAGAAATCAATAACTATCTTGCCCAAATTTGTGAATATGTAAAAATTTACACTTCCTTCTCCAAGCCTAGATTCGAAACCGAATCTAAGAATTCTCGGTCGGCCAAACACCACAATCAACAGGCGCGAAAAGCAGGTTTTCTTTGTCCTGTCAAAAAGTGATTGATAATCTCCCTTTGACCTTCGACCATATAGATGTCAGGTGAAGTTCAACTGGACAGCAACTGGCTTACTTAGGTACTAAGCCTGCTGCAGTATGTCTGTCTTTCTAGCTGCCACGATTCTTATAGATAGAGTGGTCAACAAGACACAAGGACACAGACAGACAGGGAGACTGTGATGCGCGCTGACTGAAATCAGTACTCTGCTACTATGAGAAAGAAATTTTTTGCCGGCCAAGCAAGATGAAAGACCGAACACACACACACACACATGAACATATCTAGTCTTAGGGTACATCAACTCCAGATGTATCCTGGTTCCATCATTTTTCTAGCAACTCGAAGCAAGTTGTCAAAATTGAATGTAGTGGCAAATATTATTTATTAACACCAGCAAATAAAAAAATGTTATAGTTAAACCAGTTATCGCTTTGTCATTTCACAGGCAACACATGCCTATCGCACCGACACTAAACAAAAACATACCACAATTTGGTGACTCCACTACATTTTGGTGACCCCGTCAAAGAATTCCCGCCTTCCATGGAACCAGCTTCAACCGAAGAATAACAGCCTGCACATCATCCGTCAACAAAACAACTGAGAATTCCTGCGAACACAATGGCTCTCCCAGATCTGAATCCAGCAGCCAATACATCACCTACCGACATGACATTTCAAGCGGTGATTACGTGGAGAATTCCCCCCTTCTGGACGCACGACCCTGCATTATGGTTTCACCTCATAGAAGCCCAGTTTTCTTCTCACCGAGTACTGAGCGATGCGTCTCGACTGTCGCATGTAATCGGTTCTCTATCACCAGAGACACTGATTAACAGAACTTCCGAGTCCCAACGAAAGCAACTTCACCAACTTCTGACATCCGAAGAATTGGGCGATAGAACGCCTTCCCAGTTTCTACGAAGAATGAAGCAGCTTCTTGGAGATGAGAACCTCCCCGACAAAGTTTTCAAGCAGCTTTTTCTCCAGCGTCTACCCTCCAACACACAGGTGGTTCTCGCTTCCACACAAGAATCCACATCCATTGAGGAACTGGCAGAGCTAGCGGACAAAATAGCCGAGGTACCACATAGGTTTTCCACAGTGTCGACGGTGACACCAGCCACTCCCACTACCAATCCTTTCCTTTCGCCGACCAGTTCTTCTGAAATTGCAGACTTGCATTCATTAATGACGCAGCAAGCTGCACAAATACAGACCCTCACCACCCAAATACAGGCCCTATCGCTTGGTAACCAGCGCCGAAGCAGCAGCCGATCGCATCGATATGGTAGACAATCCCGCAGTTCCAGTGCTAGTCGCAACTCAAACGACACGTGCTGGTACCACCGAAAGTTCGGAACACAGGCGTGGAAATGCACCACCCCATGCTCATTCGCATCACCCAGTTTGGGAAACGGTACAGCCAGGAACTGAATGCGACGGACGTTCCTGGTTCGCACCCACAAAGTCGCCTGTTTTTCGTTTGCGATCTTGTAACAGGCACGCGTTTCCTGGTTGACACCGGCGCAGAAGTCAGCATCATCCCTGTTTCCAATACTTCAGGAAAAAGAAAAGAGACACCAGTCTGTCTTCAGGTAGTTAACCACTCGCCCATTCCAACCTACGGTGAACAGTCCCTAACGCTGAACTTGGGACTACGCCGCACCTTCCAGTGGGTATTTGTCATTGCTAAATTGCCGACCCCTATCTTAGGAGCCGATTTCCTCCATCATTTCGGTCTCCTAGTAGACATACAAAACAGACGACTTGTCGACAGCACCACACAGCTTACTGTGCGCAGTATAGCCACTCGTATGGCCACAGTCAGCCCAACCATATTGCTGTCAACAACGACTCGTCACAGTACCATCCTGAAACAGTACCCCGACGTCGTTCGACCAGTATTCCACAACCAGCCGATCAAGCACGACATCACCCACCACATCAAGACCAGCAGTCCACCTGTTGCTGCATGACCCAGAAGGTTACCACCTGATCGCTTCAAAGCCGTCAAACGGGAATTCCAACACATGCTTGACCTTGGAATCATCCGCCCGTCCAGCAGCAACTGGTCCTCGCTGATACACTGCATCCCCAAAAAATCATCGACCAATTGGCGGGTTTGCGGTGATTATCGGTTGCTAAACAAAAGTACGGTCAGTGATGCTTATCCAGTCCCTTATCTGCAGGATTTTTCTAGCTCGCTGCATGGCGCTTGCATTTTTTCCAAAATCGACCTTGTGCGAGCGTACAACCAAATACCAGTAGAACCTGCGGACATCCCAAAAACAGCAGTCACGACACCTTTCGGAATGTTTGAATTCCTGCGTATGCCTTTCAGTTTACGTAATGCAGCACAGACATAACAATGGTTCATCGACATGGTCACCAGAGGTTTGCGTTTCATCTATGCCTACATAGACGACATACTGGTGGCCAGTAACTCGGAAGAAGAGCATGACCAACACCTGCACCTGCTATTCGAACGCCTGCAAAAATTCGGAGTCGTCATTAATCCCAGCAAATGTGCTTTCGGAGTTGCTTCCCTTCATTTTCTCAGGCACATCATCGATAAGGATGGTATTCGTCCCCTTCCTGAGAAAGTACAGGCCATCGTGGAATTTTCGCCACCCACATCTCTCTGCAAATTAAGGGAGTTCCTCGGTCTCGTAAATTTTTATTGGAGATTTTTACCTCACCTTGCTGAGATAGCAAGGTCACCAACGCCCTTATGTACCTCAAAAATATCGTCGTGAAGTTTTCTCTGCTCTGCATTCTCTGTCACATCCTGGTATTCGCTCCACTCAAAAGCTGATATCGACCCAACAATGTAATTAGGATAGCTAATGATCTTGAGGAGAGGTATGAAATAAGAATTGATACAGATCTCTTCCCAAGGAGCACTGCTAAAATCTACTTATCAGAACAGCAGAAGAAAAAAAATGAAGATGGGTACTTGGCAAGTAAAGCAAAAACCATAGAAGGGGTTTGATCGTGTCAACAGCTTGGTATGGAGTACCAAGTTTATGACATCCCACTTTGAAGGTTACATCCATGCAATCCAAGAACAAGAGATCTCCACCGAGTACCTATAAAAGGCAGAAAATGTTGACAAGCAACAAATATAGGCGGTGCAAGACCAAGACTAATGACATCAAATCACATTATTGCCAACTGTGAGAGAATGTCTTCCTATGAGGCATGGTACAGTGGTCAGAACAGTCTTGGAACAGGATAACAAAAAAAAGAGAATACCTACAAATGAAGTTGACCCCCATATTGAAACCGATGGGTCAAAAGAATACTGGTGGGACTTGAAAATTAAAACAGCTACCAAATTAAAGCACAACTGGCCAGATATTGTTGTGCAGGACCACAAAGAAACGATATGCTCAGTTTTGGAAATCAGCTTCCCCCTGGACACAAATGTGGTTAGAAAAATACAAGAGGAAGCGGACATCTATAGATCATTGATAAGGAGTTTGCCAATCCAGTACCCATGATATACTTTCAGCTTCATATTCATTATTGGAGCAACAGCATACATACCAACCTATCTGGAGCAAAGTATGGCTGAACTTGGAATTTTGGGGAGACAATGCAAACCCTTAATTCATAAGCTACAAATGATCATGATATCTGGGACTATAAAATCTGTAATACCTTCTTAATATTTTAAGGATGATGGTTAAATCATGATACTTCCCCTCACAACTTTGCTACCAAGCTGGTGGCCAGTCAAAATTTACTCTAAATTTAAAATAGGAAGAGAACGAACACACACACACACACACACTCTCTCTCTCTTTCTTTTTCTTTCTCTCTCTCCAATGAAAACATGTTAAATGATGATGATTATTTAATGTCTATTTTCCTGTGTTTGCATGAGTCAGGCAGAATTTGTTGAAGCAAATTTTTTCATGGAAGATTATAAATGATTATTGCTTGTATAACGTTGTTACTTGTTTGCAACCATCACAAAGGTATACAAAATCCACACATATATGTGTACAATGAGTTTCATTCAGTTTCTGTCTACCAAATCCATGTACATGGCATTGTTGAACTTAGGGCTATAGGTACACAAGGTGCCACACAAAGGGATTGAACCCATGATCACATGCTTAGGAAGCTAGCTTCTTAACCACATTGCCATGTCTGTACCTAATGTGTAATAGGAGCAACAGTCCTATGACACATTAGATCCAGTATGTAAACATGTTCAGAAAATAATTAACAAAGTTAGATTTTAAAAGTTTAGTTTGTTTACACCAGCTAAATTCAGTATATTAATTACAAAGTATATTAGAAAAAACATAAAGAATGAAGATGCATTATTAGTGGTTTATTTATCTTACACACATTTCAAATAGCTTTCACAATGCAGTTGCTGCACATTGCAATTTGCATATTTAACTGATCACTTTAAAAGAAAAGCATAGCAACTAAATGCTCTATTTCTGTTGCAGTTTTCACTGCTGATTTTTTTTTCTTCTTTGCATATCATATTTTGATCTACTATGATAATTAAATGGTTTGGTTTCATGTTTCAAATTTCTCTTTGTTTTCAAATTTTAGTTCTTGGCACCTCACCTCAAAAGTATTCTGTGGATCATACAGAAGGCACTGTAAAATCTAAGTGTTGTGTGGACATGTAAGTTATATAAACATTTGGTTTTTGTCTGTTAAATTACTTTGTCATCAAACCATATTTCTTCTAAAAGGGTTAATGACAATGACTTTGATGACAAATGACAATGACCTTATTATTGTGGCTGGTGACTTCAAAGAACATGTTGGACAGTACCCTCAAAGGAGGGTATAGAGATGTATAACAGTAAAGGTAACTGGAAGTTCTTAGGAGACAACCTACTGAGGGTGACAGTACAAATCTTTAGCTGGTACTATTTTCCAACTAGACCAAAGGTGAAGTACACAGAAAGTGAAGAGACAGGGTAGGAAGAATGAGAATAGTAGAAGAGAAGTGTGTATGGATGGATGACAGTACACTTGCACTGAGTGATTATGAAAAGAAAAGCATGGAAGTGCCATTACAAGAGGTTACTAAATGTAAAGAATGAATGGGAGAAGGACGTTCTTCCTTATGTGAACATGACTGAGGGACTAGTCATTATATTTGACAGCTGTATAATAGATGAAACAATTAAAGATATGAATGAAGATAAGGACAGTTTCTACTCCAGGTCAGCTTCAGGTCTATCTGTTAGTTTTAGGTTCTGTATTTATGTAGTTGTATGAATGTGAATGGAAATGTTTGTGAAAGAGAGAGGAAGAAAGAAAGAGAGAGTGTATGTGGCTATGTATGTGTGTGTGTGGTGTGTGTTCTAGTGTGTGCGTGGATGTGTGTTTGTGTGGTATGGTTGGTTCTGTAAATGCATTAGAGAGGATGTGTGTGTGTGTGTCTGCATGTTCATGGGTATTGATGGTAAAATGTTTATTTCTTTGTATCATTTATCAATTGGTCCTATCTTTTTGACTGGATGATGTGCGTAGGTGTCAGAGCATGTGTGTGTGGGTGTGGGGGGTTAGTGCATGTGCGTATGTGTGTGTGTGTGCATGCAGTCCATCTCTGTTGCTTGTTTGTGGGATAGTATGCATTGTATAACAATTTAATAACATTCTGTTTTTATTTCAATAATTTATAGAAATTAGGAGTTTGTTGTCTGTTTAACTTCAATTTTGCCTATGCATGTTAAGCAAATTATCTCACCCACACAACCTAGTTTGTAATGTGGTGGTGATGATCATGTAGTTTCTATATATATACACACACACACACATATATATTTATACGATATATGAAGGCAAATAGGGATTAAATAAACCCAGACGTTTACTTCTTTATACACTCTGTAGAATTAAAATTTAGCTAACTAAATTGTTCACTTGTTATTACAGCAACCCATATACATCGTTATACATTTCCTGTGACAGGTATAATTTGTAAATCCAAAGTTGAACACCAGCTAAATTCAGTATATTAATTACAGAGTATATTAGAAAAAACATAAAGAATGAAGATGCATTATTAGTGGTTTATTTATCTTACACACATTTCAAATAGCTTGCACAATGCAGTTGCTGCACATTGTAGTTTGCATATTTAACTGATCACTTTAAAAGAAAAGCATAGCAACTAAATGCTCTATTTCTGTTGTAATTTAGTCAATCAAATGCAGAATTGATTAAATATGCATACTTCAATGTGCAAAGATTGCATTGTGCTATTTGAAACATGTAAGCTAAATAAATCTCTTTCAAGTGGTTGGAAATTGTCGTATACGTTACGTCTAATTTAGAAGCAAGCTCTAGAACAGCTGTGCATGGATTGACTTTGACTAAGGCTCTTAGTTGATCGTTGTCAACATCCAATGGCCGACCACTACACTTATCATCTTTAAGACTCTTGTCACTGTTACAAAATTTCTTGAACCACCATTGTGCTGTACGTTCATTAGTGGTTCCTGGGCCAAACGCATTGTTGATATCGCAAGCTGCTTCAGCAGCTTTTCGGCCTAGCTTGAACTGGAATAAGAAACTTGTGCGAATTTGCTTTTTGTCCATGTTGTATTCAACGTTCCGGAATAAATGGCCTAATTATTCAAAAAGAAAAAGAGTAACATGATTAAATGGAGCGAAAAACGGGATTTAAGATGATATATAAAGTCAAAGTAATTTAACAAAAATTAATTTGAAAATACATCATTTAAAAACAAAATTAAAAATTCCACAGGAACTTACTTGACAACCTAATATTTTATTTCAATATTGTAAATTCGTTAGATCAGGTTATGAAAGTTACAGAGAGGGTCATAGCCCAACTAATTAGGGAGCGAATCAATTTAGATGAGATGCAGTTTGGGTTCGTGCCAGGTAAAAGCACTACTGATGCCTTATTTCTAGTGAGACAGTTGCAGGAGAAATACCTAGCTAAGGATAAACCTCTGTACCTGGCTTTCGTTGACATGGAGAAAGCCTTTGACAGGATCCCCCGATCCCTTATCTGGTGGTCAATGAGGAAACTTGGGATAGAAGAATGGTTAGTGAGAGCTGTGCGAGCCATGTACAGAGATGCTGCCAGTAAGGTGAGGGTTGGAAATAAGTACAGCAATGAATTCCGGGTAGAGGTAGGGGTCCACCAAGGTTCTGTCCTCAGACCCCTCTTATTTATCATAGTCCTCCAGGCAATCACAGAGGAGTTCAAGACAGGTTGCCCCTGGGAGCTCCTCTATGCTGATGACCTTGCCCTAATTGCGGAGTCACTATCAGAACTAGAGGAGAAGTTTCAGGTGTGGAAGCAAGTTCTAGAATTGAAGGGCCTTAGAGTCAACCTAGCTAAAACCAAAATCCTAATAAGTAGGAAGGTAGATAAAACACAAACCCCTTCAGGTAGATGGCCCTGCTCAGTATGTAGAAAAGGAGTAGGTAGTAACTCTATAAGATGTACCCGGTGCAAGCTATGGACACATAAGAGGTGCAGCAACATCAAAGGCAGGTTAACTAGCAAGTTAGTTTTTGTTTGTGGCAGATGTTCAGGTGCAATAAAGACTGTAAACAAACAGGAAACAACTTCTATCTCATTCCAGGGTGAAAAACTAGAGGTAGTCGATAGCTTCCGCTATCTGGGCGACCAAGTTAGTAGTGGGGGTGGGTGCTCTGAAAGTGTAGCTGCTAGAATAAGAATAGCCTGGGCAAAGTTTAGAGAGCTCTTACCCCTGCTGGCGACAAAGGGACTCTCACTCAGAGTAAAAGGCAGACTGTATGACGCATGCGTACGAACAACCATGCTACATGGCAGTGAAACATGGGCTGTAACTGCTGAGGACATACGTAAGCTCGCAAGGAATGAAGCCAGTATGCTCCGTTGGATGTGTAATGTCAATGTGAATACCCGTCAGAGTGTAAGTATCTTGAGAGAAAAGCTGAACATTAGAAGCATCAGTTGTGGCGTGCAAGAGAGACGATTGCGCTGGTATGGACATGTGGTGAGAATGGATGAGGATAGCTGCGTGAAAAAGTGCCACACCCTAACAGTTGAGGGAACCCGTGGAAGAGGTAGGCCCAGGAAGACCTGGGCTGAGGTGGTGAGGCAAGACCTTCGTACATTGGGCCTCACCGAAGCGATGACTACTGACCGAGACCTTTGGAAATGTGCTGTGCGTGAGAAGACCCGGCAAGCCAAGTAAGATCGTTGCCAGTGCCCCTGGACTGGTTCTTGTGCGGGTGGCACATGAGATGCACCATTTTGAGCGTGGCCGTTGCCAGTACCGCCTGACTGGCTCCCGTAGGATTTTCGAGCGAGATCGTTGCCAGTGCCCCTGGACTGGCTTGTGCGGGTGGCACATAAAAGACACCATTTCGAGCGTGGCCGTTTTCGTGCGGGTGACACGTAAAAGCACCCACTACACTCTCTGAGTGGTTGGCGTTAGGAAGGGCATCCAGCTGTAGAAACTCTGCCAAATCAGACTGGAGCCTGGTGTTGCCATCCGGTTTCACCAGTCCTCAGTCAAATCGTCCAACCCATGCTAGCATGGAAAGCGGACGTTAAACGATGATGATGATGATGATATATATATAAAGAAAACAGAAAATAGAGAAATATAGATGAACAACAATTGACTGACATAATTATTTATTAATTCAATGCAAATAGACTGCATCCCATCTAACAGCTGTTTCTGCTTCCAATGTTGGGTGGTATTGCCTTTGATATGCAAGAATATTTATCATATCTGGTAATAAAACTGATCTGAAACATGGAGCTTCATCAGAGTAAAGAAGAAATAAAGAAGAAGGGCATAGAGCAAAAAAAGGAGAAGTTGAATATGGTTCTAATCATACCATTTTGCTTGTGTATATCTTTGGGACGTTAAGTAAATGGCTAAAGCAAAATAGCAATTGGTGGATTAATCCTTTGTACTAGAGGGGATAGGATGGATAATTATTTTTTAAAAAATTGCAATGGGATAAGCCAATAGGTTTTAGTCAGAGAAGAGGTAAAGATACAATAAAGTATTAGATTAATCATAATAATTTATAAAAAATTATGTCTGTAGTACTAATTGATAGTATTAATCATAATGAAATGCTAATTGGTTAAATGTATATATATATACAGTGGGGTGAAATAAATATTCATACATGTCAAAATTCTTTATTTATTTAATTTCTAATGAACATAAATGGGATATACCAATACTATATTTGCATACACATACATAAACTAAGAATATGCAAAAGAAACTAATAAATTATAGTAACTAATGAATTTATATACAAATATAAATATTTAGGGGTGAAAAATGTATTCGTACAGAACATAAATAACTGATAATTCTGATTTAATACTTCGTAGCATAACCATTATTCAGTTCCATTTCAACCAATCTCTTCTTGTAGTTCTTAATCAATGACTTGCATGTTTCTTTAGGAATTTTTTCCCATTCTTCTTGACAAATTTTCTTCAAATCTGGAATGCACATTGGGGGTTTGATTGAGTTTTAATTTTCAAATAACGCCACAAATTTTCAATGGGGTTCAAGTCAGGTGACTGGCTTGGCCATTCTAATAATTTTATATTGTGATTGACAATCCATTTTTGGTAGACTTCGCCGTGTGCTTTGGGTTGTTATTCTGTTGTAAAACCCACCCTTCACAAAGCTGGAGCTTTTCTATAGAGTCCCATAAATTATTGTTCAAAATATTTTGGTACATCTCTGCATTCATTCTACCATCTATCACATGTAAATTGCTAGTGCCATTTGCAAAGAAACACCCCTACACAATGATATTGCCACCTCCAAACTTTATAGTAGGAATTGTGTTTTTCGGCGAATAGGTGGTACCATCTTTCCTCCAAACATGGCTACACGAATTTTGTCCAAACAATTCAATTTTCGACTTGTCTGTCCAAAGAACATTCTCCCAGAATGTATCAGATTTATCTTTATGTTCATAAACAAATTTTAAACGGGCATCTCTATGCCTTTTAGTCAACAGTGGAGTTTTTCTAGGAGAGCATGACTTCAGTTCATTGCTGATTGTTCGTAGTGTAACACTAGTCCTTGAAGCTAACAAATCTTCTTGCAACTCCTTTCTGGTGATCATTGCATTTTTTTCCGATACTTCACTTCATTTTTCTTACAGATCTTGCATGGTGCACCGGATCTTCTTCTGTTTTCAACAGTTCCCGATTTTTTTATATCTTTGAATAAATGAAAATATGGTAGAAAATGGAATACAAAGGGTCTCTGATATTTTTCTGTAACTTTTACCTGCTTTTCACTGTTCAATAATTAAGTTTTTCACTGAATTTGTGAGTTCTTTACTTTTCGCCATTATTACGACATTACTTTATGTTGTCTCAGTGCTGAATGAAAAAGCTAGCATTTTGACATTTAAAAATGACCACTGATAAGATTATTGGAACAAACGAGAAACTTCTAGTAAAAAAAAACCAATTATTTTAACAGCATTTTATGGCATAGAAAGTCATAAATTTATTCTGTACGAATACTTTTTTCACCCCTAAATATTTATAATTGTATATAAATTCATTAGTTACTATAATTTATTAGTTTCTTTTGCATATTCTTAGTTTATGCATGTGTATGCAAATATAGTATTGGTATATCCCATTTATATTCATTAGAAGTTAAATAAATAAAGAATTTTGACATGTACGAATATTTATTTCTCCCCACTGATATATGTATATATATATATATATATATGTTCATATCTGAAGAATCTACAAGAATAGGTGCAAGCGCTAATATCTATAAAACATGTGACATATTAATAAAAATCTGTAAATGTACAACCATCCAGATATCTGAGTACCTTATTATTTTTTCTAATATATAATTCCTGTACATCACCTCCAAACCTTCGAATACATATATACATATATATATATATATATATAACAGTATAATAAAATAGATGGAAAAAAGATTTATTTAGTATGACACATTTCAACCCATTCTGGGTCTCAGGTACATAAATAAATTTAAAAAATAAGAAGTCTCACTAGAGATTCAGTTTTAGGTATTGCTAAATGAGTAAAAAACAGAGAAATGTTGAAATACGAAAAATTCAAATATGAATTTGAAAATTCTAGTTTAGAGAAAATGACATAATGAGCCATTGTTGTTGTAACTGTTGAGGAAGAAAAGGAAGTAAAAAGGAAGATAATACTTAAATGAAAATATTTTTTGCATTCCTGTTCATACGCACATATACATACACAGAAGCATATATATATATATATATATATATATATATGAAAGAAGGTTTGAAAATGCACTTATTTTTTAAAATATTTATTTACTTAACCGGTTTCACTTTTTTAGAAAAAGATTATCAAAAGTCTTTGAGAATAATAAAAAATGTTAAAAAACAGTTTGAGTATTAAAATGCATATATACATTCTTTGATGATAAAATATATTTAAAGTATAAAGCTTTGTATGAACTTTGTAGTGTTACATACTGATTGTCACACATTCTCTGATATTAAGGTGAAATTGTTAAAAACAGTGTATGAAAATACACATATGGAAAAATACATATACATATTCTTATACATATTCATTGATAATCGAATAGATAAAGTTGAGGAGGAACTGACCTGGCTTTTTTCTCTTGTGTATATTGAGGGAATGTTTTACTGTCTTAAGAGACAGTATGACTGGCTAGCTGGGGTGGGAGGGAAGAAGAGTTAAAGTGGATTTTTTTATTTTTATTTTTGGTTGGTCTGTGACAGTCTGTCATGGTTCACTGGTTTTTGGGACTGGTTTTGTGCACATCTCTATGTGTGTGTGTATATATGTGTGTTTGTGTCCGTGTCCGTGTGTGTGTGTGTGTGTGTGTGTGTGTGTGCCATTTTTATTGGTCCCAGAGTTTATTGTGGAATGTGTATATGAGTGTGTGTTTGAGTGTTTTTTGTGTCGGTGGGGATGTTAGGTGTGTGTACGTGAGAGTGTGCGTATATCTCTTTGTCTGAGTGTGTATGTGTTGTTTTGATGGTCCTTGTGGTGTGTGTGTGTGTGTTAGAGCAACCGTATGTATGTGTGAGGGTGTGTACATATGTGTGCGTATGTGTGTGTATGTATGTGTGCATCTGTGTGTATGCGTGGGAGTGTGTGTGTGTCTCTGTCTGAAAATACAATTGTAGCAACAACAACCAACACCCATACACACATATGTAAACAGGTACATGCACACACCTACACACCACTCCGGCAACCACAAATCATATTCACACACGCATATTTGCATACATATGTACACACACATACAAACACCATACGCCTGTTCCCCAGTAAAAATGTCACACACACACTCAAAAGAAAAACACACACAATACAATCCCAACAATCACAACAAACACTCACAAGCACACATGCACAGAAGCATGCACACACAATGACACACCTCCCCGACAAATACAAGCCACATAGACGCACTCACACAAACACACGCACACGTATACACACACATACTGTACTGACAATACAAACAAAACTAATCACTCACAATTACAGCGCACACACACACATGTACACATATACACCAGGAAACTACACAAACCATACACACATACAAACGCATACCCAGTACCAACATACACGGAACACACATGCACACACATACACATCACCTGGATAAACCCAACGTACAAGGACACCTAATAAATACAACACACACATACATGCTCACACACACATGCACCCTCATGCACACACATACAGTTGCTCCCTCACACACACACGCACCACAATGACAACTCAAACACAAACATACTTAGAGACACACACACAAACTCACGTACACACACATAACACCCCCACCAACACACAACACAAATAGACATACGTACACATACAGACATACACATACATATGAACCATCACACACACATACTGTTGCTTACACACACACACACACCACAAGGGTATTTAAAACAACACACTCACTCAGACACAGAGAGAGACACACACACACTCACGTATACACACACTCCCACACTCACACAAAACACTCCCACGCACACACACAGACGCACACATATGTACACACCCTCACACATACATACGGTTGCTCTCTCTCACACACACACACCACAAGGACGATTAAAACAACACATACATACTCAGAAAAATAGATATACGCACACTCTCACGTACACACACCTAACATCCCCACCGACACAAAAAACACACAAACACACATACACACGCACTCACAAACGCACTCATGCACACACACGAACAAACACATATACACATACACACACATGCGCACATACAACACCCTAACAAATATTAATCACACACATACACACTCACACAAACGTGCACACGCATACACACACCATCCTACCATAGATAAAACACACACATACTCATATACACATGCCACACACGCACACATACAGACATAGACATACACATACATATGAACCATCACACACATACGTTTGCTTACACACACACACACCACAAGGATATTTAAAACAACACACCCACTCAGACAGAGAGACAGACACACACTCCCACACTCACACAAAACACTCCCACGCACACACACAGATGCACACATACATACACACACATACGCACACATACGTACACACCCTCACACATACATACGGTTGCTCTCACACACACACACACCACAAGGACCATCAAAACAAGACATACACACTCAGACAAAGAGATATACGCACACTCTCACGCACACCTAACATCCCCACCGACACAAAAAACACTCAAACACACACTCATATACACATTCCACAATAAACTCTGGGACCAATAAAAATGGCACACACACACACGGACACGGACACAAACACACATATATACACACACACATAGAGATGTGCACAAAACCAGTCCCAAAAACCAGTGAATCATGACAGACTGTCACAGACCAACCAAAAATAAAAATTAAAAAATCCACTTTAACTCTTCTTCCCTCCCACTCCAGCTAGCCAATCATACTGTCTCTTAAGACAGTAAAACATTCCCTCAATATACACAAGAGAAAAAAGCCAGGTCAGTTCCTCCTCAACTTTATCTATTCGATTATCAAAGAATATGTATATGTATTTTTCCATATGTGTATTTTCATACACTGTTTTTAACAATTTCACCTTAATATCAGAGAATTTGTGACAATCAGTATGTAACACTACAAAGTTCATACAAAGCTTTAAATATATTTTATCATCAAAGAATGTATATATGCATTTTAATACTCAAACTGTTTTTTAACATTTTTTATTATTCTCAAAGACTTTTGATAATCTTTTTCTAAAAAAGTGAAACCGGTTAAGTAAATAAATATTTTAAAAAATAAGTGCATTTTCAAACCTTCTTTCATATATATTTCCACTCGTACGGTATTCCACAACTTTACTTTATTATATATATATATATATATATATGCACTTATACATACGTGCTCTCACACGCACACCCAAGTATATAGGTATATACATGCAACTAGATACATGTGCATACGCACACGTATTGATGAATACATACATATATGTATAGAAATTCATATATACAGGCACGTGCATATATACATAAATATATGCGCATAGTATAGATAAATATGTCCGTATATTCATACGTAAAGTGAGATACAGACTTCTGTGCAAAATTTGACAAACGCACACATGTTAATACACTCATGTATACAAAGAAGTAAATATATATACACACACACACATACATATATACATACACACATATATATATGCATACACATACACACACGTTCATATATATGTGCATACACGCATATACATATACATATATATGCATATATATATATATATATATATATCATCATCATCATCATCATCGTTTAACGTCCGCTTTCCATGCTAGCATGGGTTGGACGATTTGACTGAGGACTGGTGAAACCGGATGGCAACACCAGGCTCCAGTCTGATTTGGCAGAGTTTCTACAGCTGGATGCCCTTCCTAACGCCAACCACTCAGAGAGTGTAGTGGGTGCTTTTACGTGTCACCCGCACGAAAACGGCCACGCTCGAAATGGTGTCGTTTATGTGCCACCTGCACAAGCCAGTCCAGGGGCACTGGCAACGATCTCGTTCGAAAATCCTACAGGAGCCAGTCAGGCGGTACTGGCAACGGCCACGCTCAAAATGGTGCATCTCATGTGCCACCCGCACAAGAACCAGTCCAGAGGCACTGGCAACGATCTTACTTGGCTTGCCGGGTCTTCTCACGCACAGCACATTTCCAAAGGTCTTGGTCAGCAGTCATCGCCTCGGTGAGGCCCAATGTACGAAGGTCTTGCCTCACCACCTCAGCCCAGGTCTTCCTGGGCCTACCTCTTCCACGGGTTCCCTCAACTGTTAGGGTGTGGCACTTTTTCACGCAGCTATCCTCCTCCATTCTCACCACATTTCCATACCAGCGCAATCGTCTCTCTTGCACGCCACAACTGATGCTTCTAATGTTCAGCTTTTCTCTCAAGATACTTACACTCTGACGGGTATTCACATTGACATTACACATCCAACGGAGCATACTGGCTTCATTCCTTGCGAGCTTACGTATGTCCTCAGCAGTTACAGCCCATGTTTCACTGCCATGTAGCATGGTTGTTCGTACGCATGCGTCATACAGTCTGCCTTTTACTCTGAGTGAGAGTCCCTTTGTCGCCAGCAGGGGTAAGAGCTCTCTAAACTTTGCCCAGGCTATTCTTATTCTAGCAGCTACACTTTCAGCGCACCCACCCCCACTACTAACTTGGTCGCCCAGATAGCGGAAGCTATCGACTACCTCTAGTTTTTCACCCTGGAATGAGATAGAAGTTGTTTCCTGTTTGTTTGCAGTCTTTATTGCACCTGAACATCTGCCACAAACAAAAACTAACTTGCTAGTTAACCTGCCTTTGATGTTGCTGCACCTCTTATGTGTCCATAGCTTGCACCGGGTACATCTTATAGAGTTACTACCTACTCCTTTTCTACATACTGAGCAGGGCCATCTACCTGAAGGGGTTTGTGTTTTATCTACCTTCCTATTTATTAGGATTTTGGTTTTAGCTAGGTTGACTCTAAGGCCCTTCAATTCTAGACCTTGCTTCCACACCTGAAACTTCTCCTCTAGTTCTGATAGTGACTCCGCAATTAGGGCAAGGTCATCAGCATAGAGGAGCTCCCAGGGGCAACCTGTCTTGAACTCCTCTGTGATTGCCTGGAGGACTATGGTAAATAAGAGGGGGCTGAGGACGGAACCTTGGTGGACCCCTACCTCTACCCGGAATTCATTGCTGTACTCATTTCCAACCCTCACCTTACTGGCAGCATCTCTGTACATGGCTCGCACAGCTCTCACTAACTATTCTTCTATCCCAAGTTTCCTCATTGACCACCAGATAAGGGATCGGGGGACCCTGTCAAAGGCTTTCTCCATGTCAACGAAAGCCAGGTACAGAGGTTTATCCTTAGCTAGGTATTTCTCCTGCAACTGTCTCACTAGAAATAAGGCATCAGTAGTGCTTTTACCTGGCACGAACCCAAACTGCATCTCATCTAAATTGATTTGCTCCCTAATTAGTTGGGCTATGACCCTCTCTGTAACTTTCATAACCTGATCTAACAGCTTGATGCCTCTGTAATTATTTGTATCTAAAGCGTCACCTTTACCTTTGTAGCAGTTGACTATGATGCTGCTACACCAGTCATTGGGTATGACTCCTTCGTGTATCACCTGGTTCGTAATACGGGTGACTAGGCTATAGCCAACACTGCCAGATATTTTGAGCATCTCTGCAGTGATTCCTGATGGGCCGGGGGCTTTCCCGGTCTTCATATTCTTAATTGCTTTATCTACCCTGGTACTATCAACTCGGATAGCTGGTCCCTCTATTGGGTCGACATACGGCAGGCTCTCTTTCTCCCATTCATTCTCTTTATTAAGCAATCTATCGTAGTGGCATCTCCAGACCTCTTTCTTTGCATCCTCATTTAATGCAAGCGTACCATCATCCATGCGAACACATTTCTCTCCTACAACATCACTATTCTCTCTCCTACACTGTCTTGCAACACGAAATACCTCGAGTCTTTGGTCCTCACGGCGCAGAACATTGGCAAATCTTTCCTTATCTGCTTCCCCTCTGGCTAAATAAACCTGTCGCCTAGACTCCCTTCTGGCACATTGGTACAATTCCCTGCTACCACCGTTCTTCCAGTCCTTCCAAGCCTGTTTCTTTTGTCTAATAGCCCTGTCTACCTCCTTGTTCCACCACCACGTTACTCTGGGTCGGGAGGGGACCTTATACCACCCACAAATCTGGTCGGTGGCTTTCAACAGGTTGTCCCGCAGAAATCTCCAATTGTCTTCCACGTTGTATGATGCTATATCCCCTTCTATTTCGTTAAATGCTTCAAGTAACTTGTCTCTAAGTCTCTGTCCGTTTGCAGGGTCTTTAAGCTTCCACACCCTTCTCCTCCAAGCCTGTCTAATTCTGGGCACCCATTTTGCCTTGATCCCAAAGTCGCTAACTACTAATCTATGTTGTGGGGTACATTCTTCGCCAGGGTAGGTTTTGGCATTTATAAGCCGCCCTGTTTCCCTATTTCTGGCGAGGATGTAGTCGATTTGGCTAGAGTGTCTGCCGGAGCGGTAGGTGACTAGGTGACTGGCAGGTTTCCTGAAGTTGGTATTGCAGACCATAAGATCGGTTGCATCACAGAACTCCAGCAGTCTGGTTCCCTCCTTGTTGCGGGAACCGAAGCCATAGCCTCCATGTATGCCATGGAAGCCTCCAGCACGACGTCCGACATGACCGTTGAAGTCTCCAGCCACAAAGAGAAGGTCTCTGTCACTCGTCGACGAGGTAGTTTGCAAGAGGGTGTCATAGAATTGGTCTTTCAGACCATCTGGTAGCCCCGGTTGAGGTGCATAGGCTGAGATGACAGTAGCTAATCTATGATGAAGCACTAGTCTGATCTTAAGTACTCTGTCACTTACTCTAACGACCTCGATTACCTTATCCACCCATTTCTCCGCTAGAAGTATTCCTACGCCCCCGACCCCGTCAGTGTTCCCTGCCCAGAAAATCTTGTACCTGTGTTCTTTGCCTGTGAGGAACCTCGCAGAACCTCCTCTCCATCTTACTTCCTGGATGCAGCACATATCTACGCGTCTCCATTCAAGCATCTCAACAATTTCACCAGATCTACCTTTCAGCGTGCCGACGTTGAGAGTGCCAATCCTAACAGTATGGGTGTTGGGGGTGTGGGCCTGTAGCCTGGGAAGGGGAAAAGCAGTGTCGTGTACCTGAAAAGAAAACTTGCAATTGGAAGAATTCATAAGCAAAACAGTACCTACAACCTGCAAACATTTCTCAAACTTAATGCGCTACCCAAAGGCCACTAGATGGGTTCCGGGAGACAGCCGAGGTTGACAGGATGACAGAGGAATGAACTTCCGGTGGAGGAGGTGGGAGGGCGGGTTACCGTCAGCGAGTAGATAGGGCTCTTAATTGTAGATTTTAAATATTTGAGAGACAACAATGCATAAATCGTAATTTTTAAAAGAGCAATGAATTTAGGAAGCTTAGAAAATGAATAAGTATGAATTTAAGACAACAACTGAATTCAATTGAATTTCATGGAGAGAAACAAGATAAATAATAGAGGGCAAACTAAAGCGCGAAGGTATGAGATGTTTGAGGCCGTAAATAAATAAAAATCTCTATCTTATCTGCATCTTGGAGATTTCGTCGTAGTATGTCAGCGAGATAATTTAGAATGGGTTTCTCATTTATATATAGCCAGAACCTGAAGACCTTAAGGAAAAACTACGAGAGAGAGAGAGAGAGAGAGAGAGGATGGAGGGGTAGACAGAGGCATGGCGGGAGAAAAGATCATCATCATCATATATATATATATATATATATATATATATATATATATATATATATATATATATATATATATATAAAGAGAGAGAGAGAGGGGGGACCAGTCAAGCAGCACATCACGCTGTAATTCTTGGGCTGAGAAAATATATATATATATATATATATATATATATATATATATATATAATAATAATAATATTAGGGACAAAATCCAAAATTACAGGTAAAAAACTCAATTAAAATCAATTTATAAAAAATTAAAATTAAATTGAGCCTTATAGATAAAGTATATATAAAATATATAGTTTTAGGGAAAATAACCAATTTTCAAGAACTCATCG
Organism: Octopus bimaculoides; assembly: GCF_046866305.1. Classification (NCBI taxonomy): domain Eukaryota; kingdom Metazoa; phylum Mollusca; class Cephalopoda; order Octopoda; family Octopodidae; genus Octopus; species Octopus bimaculoides. The sequence goes on from NC_142934.1 coordinate 35,552,762, forward strand.
ATGAAAATCCACTATCACATATAGAAAAATTAATAATTAAAAGCACAATAAATGAGTATAATATAAAGTAAAGTAAATATCATAAGATAAATATAATAAAAAGATTACACGTGTTTCATAACCAATTTTCAAATAGAATAGAAATTTAAATCGATTAAAATCAATTGAAATTATCGAAAATAAATTCAATTCAAAAATATAGCTACTCGTCAGATCGTAAGTAGAACATTAATTAGATATATATCTCAACCAACAATAAGTACCAAATGAATTAATATGAAATACTTATTATATAAAGATAGAAAAATTATTTTAAAAATATCATAATATCAAAATAATAACCATTCAATAATCATCCCTTCATCCATTATAATAACATGTATATTATATACAAAAAACATCTTACATAAATTATCATTGTTTTAAAATATCATTGTTTTAAATACAAGTTGAACGAAGTTTAAGTTTAAAATAATAATGAAGATAAAATTAGTACATATTTAACCGGTGTAATAGTTAAAGCTATACTATTTAAAGCTAAAGACGTTTCTTTAATTATAATTAAAGATCAATTGAATAATAGAAAAATAGAAAAATGATAATTTATGTAAGATGTTTTTTGTATATAATATACATGTTATTATAATGGATGAAGGGATGATTATTGAATGGTTATTATTTTGATATTATGATATTTTTTTAATAATTTTTCTATCTTTATATAATAAGTATTTCATATTAATTCATTTGGTACTTATTGTTGGTTGAGATATATATCTAATTATTGTTCTACTTACGATCTGACGAGTAGCTATATTTTTGAATAGAATTTATTTTCGATAATTTCAATTGATTTTAATCGATTTAAATTTATTTTCTATTTGAAAATTGGTTATGAAACACGTGTAATCTTTTTATTATATTTATCTTATGATATTTACTTTACTTTATATTATACTCATTTATTGTGCTTTTAATTATTAATTTTTCTATATGTGATAGTGGATTTTCATCGATGAGTTCTTGAAAATTGGTTATTTTCCCTAAAACTATATATATATATATATATATATATATATATATATATATATATATATATATATGGGAGAATATACAAATAATAACAACAGACGAGGACAGGTGGTGTAAATAACAAAAGTATATATTAGTATGACGCTCGGGAATACGGAAAGTCTTTGACGTTTCGAGCTATACACATATATATATATATATATATATGTATACACACACACATATATATATATATATATATATATATATATAGGAAAATGAAAAAAAGCCAGAATGCTGAACTGGAAGCATAATTTAATAAAGATTTTTTCTAACCGGTTTTCATTGCGATGAAGCAAATTATCAAGAAGAAGGAGAATGAAAATGTTTTTTTACAAAGAAGTACAAAAAAGTACAAAATGAAGAAAATAATATATAAAACAATAATATATAAAAAAATAATAAATATACCCATACATTATATTGTCTTTGAGCTTTTGTAGTTCAATAGTAGTTCATGTATAAATTGGTAGGAAAAATAAGGATGCATGAGAGTTGAGAGTTTTGTTAGGTTTAAAAAAAAGGGTTAAAAGTTTGTGTTAAGCAGGAAATGTGGTGTCAAAACAGGAAGTGTGTGTAAGGGGAGACAAGTGTTTTTAGTTAGAGTTATGAACTCTTTTTTTCCAAACAGGAAGTTTGTGTCTGTTCATAGAGAAATAAGGTCACTGAGGGGTGTGTGTGTTAAGAAATGGTTGGAATTTCTCTATGAAAAGATTCTCCTTGTTGATTCTTTCTTGTGTGGAGATTCTGTCTTTACATTGATAGAAAGGGAATATAATGAATTTAGGGTTTTTGTTTCTGGCGCAAGAGTCTATGTGGCCACTGAGTGGAATTTGGCGGTATTGAGGGAGGTTTATTTGTTCCTTATGGACAGCTACTCTTCTACGTAATGGGAGGCTCGTCTGTCCGATATAGAAGTTTTGGCAACCTGCGCAAGTAAGGACATAAATGAGGTTACTCGAGGAACAAGAGAAATTGGTTTTAATTTTAAACTTTGTTCCTCGTTTGAAGGTAAATTCAGAGCCTTCAAGTAGGTAGGGGCAGGTGCCACAATTAGGGCGTGCACATTTTTTAACTGATGGGGGTGGAAGTGGTGTATGTAGTTTGGAATTGGTTTAATGTTTTCAAAGATTTGTGTTGCCTTTTGCATTTAAGGACTTTGTGTATATTAATGATATTGTTCATTTTCGGGTCTGTGGTGAGTAAGGGGAGGTTTTGTTTAATTGTGGTGAATGCTTCGATGTTATTGAGGTTATGGGTGGAGATGTATGGAAGTATTTTGGGGTTGGGTGTGTTATTATGTTGGTTGGTTTTTAGTGTGTTTTTGTCAAGTTCCTTGGCACGTTTTATTCCAAGATCTATGAGTGTGGAGGGATATTGGCGTTGTAACAGTGTTTTTTTGAGATCTTGTAAGCGTATTTCTCGAGTGGTTGAGTCAGAGACAATGGTGCAAATTCTTTTAGCTAAATTAAAGGGGATATTTGTCTTGGTGTGTTTTGGGTGGCATGAGCTAAAAAGGAGGTATTGTTGTGAGTCTGTAGGTTTGTGGTAGATGTCGGTTGTGATTTGGTTATTAGGTGTTTTTATGATTAAGAGATCAAGAAAAGGGAGTTACATCAAATAATTGAATGTTGGGATGTATGTTATTAAGAATGGATTTGAATTCTAGAAGTTTTTCATAGGGTTCATTCCATATGATGAAACAATCATCCAAATATCTTTTCCAGTTATCCATTAAAAAGATGTGGAAAAGGTGTCCAAATTTCTGACGTGAGGTTTCATATAGTGTTAATTCAAAAAAACCCATTATGAGGTTCGCAAGGACTGGTGCAGCTTTAGTACCCATCGCGATACCACATTTTTGGCGAAAGTATGTGTCTGCAAACAGGAAGTAATTGTTGGTCAGAATGAACCTAAGTGATTCTATGATGAAAGTTGTGTTGATGCGATTAGGAACTGTTTCTGGGTGTTTGTGCAGCCAGAATTTAATTGCCTATATATATATATATATATATATATATATATATATAAGGTTGAGGAGGGTATTGGATTTAACCAAACCCAAGAGGATACAGGTAATACCGAGTAAGTGCTGTATACCGACTAATTTGCCCCAGTCGTTGTATGAACAGGATTGGGGATTATAAGTCGTGTATTAGCGTGTGTATATGTAAATATATAAAAATAAAAAGATAAAGAGAGCAACGGTTAGGTTGGAGAAGTATTTTATGGAGAGAGTCTTACAGCTGTTTCTGGGAAGATCCAGTACTTCCCTTCATCAGAGACAGAAAAAATAAAGTAATCTATTATTATATACATAGGCGGATATTTTTAGTATGAAGTGGTAAAGAGTATGATGTGCTGTAAAAAGAGAGAACAGTACTTGAAGTGTAGTTTCATTCCAGTAGTAAATATCCGTGTAGAAATCCATGTAAAGTAATCCTTGTGGGGATAATCCGGAAATAGATGTTGGAGTGAAGGCTGGTACAGCATAGATAGCAGAGGTGAATATATGCCATACTGCGATGGATTTTTGCTTGTTTACTTGAAGAATGGCCATAGTCAAGTGAAAAATGAGTGGTAATTAGGTCAAGTCATGAAGACAGAATGTGAAAGGGGATAGATGAGAGATAGAGGTTGAGGATGGTAGCTCGCAAAACTCTTATAGCTTTCAAGAACAAGCTCTGGTGCCGAGCTAATCAACATACTAATAGCTCTAACAAATTATTTGATGTAACCATGGGTTCTTCCGATTCAGCACAGGCCACGGATTTAGTTGGATTGTACATACTCCACCAATTAAAATCACACTTCCCTAACATCCATGGTGGTCTATATAGGGACGATGCTTTACTTATTACCAAGACTACTAACAAATCTTCCATTGAGAGGACAAAAAAGGACCTACACAAATTTTTCTCAGGTATGAATCTATCAATAACATTTGAAAACGCATACAAAACAGCTAACTTCTTGGACGTTTCTCTGAACCTATCTTACTTGCAGCACTCCCCCTATCATAAACCCAACCAGTACCTAAAATACCTCAATATTCAATCTAATCATCACAGATATACTTTCGATAACATAATCATAGGTATCTCTACCCGCATATCTGATCTATCCTCTTCTGAAGAAATCTTTAACAATCACTCTCCATACTACAATCAAGCACTCGCGGCTAGTGGTTTCTCCCAACAAATAAAATACATCCATAACACCAGACTTAAACAATTTATATCACAAATCGCACCCCAAAGAAATAACATAAATCAAAACCACAACCAACCACCCACATATTCAAACAGACCTCACAATCACACCTATAACACTAGGGCTAAATCTAAGATGTTTAAATCAGCTAGCCCTACCAAAAGTATAGACAACTGCCCTCCACCTAAACACCTTAATTACAACATGCACAGAACCCCCCCAAAAAAGCGGTGGCCGCTCCATCCTGTAGTACACCCCCCCCCCATTCTCTCTTAACACTAGGAACCTAGCCAAATCTTTCTTTAAAATACTAGATTCTAACTTCCCACGACAACACAAATACCACTCTATATTCAACAGATCCACTTTAAAATTATTGTATTCTACCACTCCTAACTTTGAATCTATTATAGCAGCTTCTAACAAACATAAACTCTCGCTCTATTACCAAAACCTAAGCAACCATAACTACGCTAGCTCCAGCACCCGACCCACACATACACCCAACATGGACATTAATATACGTTCTAACACTAACGCTCGTACACTAGAACAAAACCACAATGGATCCCAACCCATTAATATTCTAGATAATAACAATACCAATAATAACATTGATAGGACAAATAGCCATAACAATAATTCCATTGATCTAGATTCCTACACATCCCCCAATAACATATCCTCCAATAATAATAACTCACCCACCAGCATACGCGACCCTCTAGCCTCCTACACTTCTAACTGTCGCTCTGGGACTATCTGTCCGCTTTAAACACATTGCGTAAGACACAATGTAATATATAAATGCACTGTGAAAAATCTATTACATAACTCTACTGCTACATACATAGGTGCAACTAAAAACTTTAAACATCGCTACGCAGCCCATATGCACTCTTTTAGATACGACAAATACAGTAAATCTACAACATTAGCCAATCATATTCATCACCTCAAAAGCAAAAATACCCAATATACCTTAAAATGGTCCATCTTAGATTCCGGAATTCCATACCAGGGCCAGTGCTCCAACTGCAAGCTTTGCCTAACGGAGGCGTTCCATATTTTAAAATACAATTCTCCCACTCTACTTAATCGATATAACAAAGCGTTTAGCAACTGCAATCACCGCTCTTTCCACACATTTAAGTTCTATCACAAGCAAAATTGCACAAACGATCACGCAACATAATCACACGACCCCCAACGGGCAACCTATTCAACCTGGCAAAAACATCCATCTTTTACCATCTTTTGAATAGGATTATTTCCTTTCGATCATATCACCACATATATATACCCCCAAATCTATTTCTTCTACTCCCTAATTCACAACAACACCACCAATGCATACAGACTACGTCGTTTCTCTCAATCCCTTTCCATCGTCTATAAATAGGTTTGGCTGCATTCTAGAATATGATACTACTAACTACCTTTCCCACCCATCTCTCCCTTTATCTCTGTCCTTGGTTTATCACTCATACCCCCACCACCTATATACTACATACACACATTCCTTCCTACTCACTAGACCTTTTAACCTCATCCCCGCATTCCTCCTTCTCTCTATATGCTCATCCCCTCTATCCTGTAAGATCAACTGACCATTCAAATATACCGCTACCATCCTCAACCTCTATCTCTCTTCTATCCCCTTTCACATTCTGTCTTCATGACTTGACCTAATTACCACTCATTTTTCACTTGACTTTGGCCATTCTTCAAGTAAACAAGCAAAAATCCATCGCAGTATGGCATATATTCACCTCTGCTATCTATGCTGTACCAGCCTTCACTCCAACATCTATTTCCGGATTATCCCCACAAGGATTACTTTACACAGATTTCTACACGGATATTTACTACTGGAATGAAACTACACTTCAAGTACTGTTCTCTCTTTTTTCAGCGCATCACACTCTTTACCACTTCATACTAAAAATATCCGCCTATGGATATAATAATAGATTACTTTATTTTTTCTGTCTCCGATGAAGGGAAGTACTGGATCTTCCCAGAAACAGCTGTAAGACTCTATCCATAAAATACTTCTCCAACCTTACCATTGCTCTCTTTATCTTTTTATTTTTATATGTTTACACACACACACACACACACACACACACACACACACACATATATATATATATATATATATATATATATATATATATATATATATATATATATATATATATACACATGTATGGATCCAGATGGCAAGATCATATGTCAAATGCCGGGTATTTAAATATGGTTCATCATGTGTATTAAAAGATGTGGGCACCATGCATATATCAAGTTATGTATGGTCTGAATTGTATTGCGTAAATGTGTGTTTAGCTGCGTGTAGACATCTGGGTAATTGTTTAGTGAGTTTATTTATAATGCGCTCCTTTGTCAACATTATCTCCCTTTCTACTCCCTTTTCTTTCTCAACAGATACAACAGTGATGGCTCATTACATCATTTTCTCTAAACTAGAATTTTCACGTTCATATCTGAATTTTTTGCGTTTCAACATTTCTCTGTTTTTTTACTCATTCCCAAAGTTGACAGATATTTAGTGATACGTAAAACCAAATTTCTAGTGAGACTTTTTATTTTTTAATTTATTTATGTACCTGAAGAGACCCAGAACAGGTCAAAACCGAATCTCTTGTGAGACTTTTTATTTTCTAATTTATTTATGTACCAAAAGAAACTCAGAACAGGTGAAAATATGTGTCGTACTAAATAAAATCTTTTTTTCTATCTATTTTATTAATACTGTTACTTCAACCACCACTATGAAGTTCCTGCGATCTGTGGATAATAACAGGTAATTGAAACTGATGCTGGTGCTTTACTCATCATCCACTTATATATTTTGTATAATTTCTCCATTATATCTACTACACATGTGGAAAATCGGTGTGTGTTTGTTTGTGGCATTGTTAGCTAACTCCTCCTACATCATTTTATTGATTTTCATGAAACTTGACACATGAGTAGAAATCATATCTGGAAACCTCATGACATACTTAGATTGTTGAAAAAATCAATAATACAGCCACTGGAAAGGATCTTTATATCTAACTAATATTTTTTAAATGCCCAAGGGAAATAACCCATACCACCTGCATAATATTTTTTTTAAACACTCAAAGGAAATAACCCATAGCACCTGCACGTCTATTCTAATTCTGGCAATGCATGCAGGGTTTTCAATTGAATTTCATTATACATTGAATGCCCATAAGTCTGACAATTCTACATTTTCCAGTTAAAATTTTGCGATGACAGTAGAGAAATTTTTTATTCCACAACATATTTAGTAAGTGTGTCCCAATACAATGAACTCATACTTTGAATGATTCATTATGCTTCATATTTACTAAATCAAACAATTATTCTTCGTCTATTCTAATTCAATATCTAAACAGTTATATACATACTGCTGTAATTAATTTACACATTGCATTAATGGACATTTTTTCAAGATCTCCAAATAACTAAATACTGCCAATGCATGCAGGGTTTTCAATTAAATCAGATTACACTTTGAATGTCCATAACTCCAATAAATTCTGCATTTTTCCAGTTCAAATCTTTTGATGATAGTAGATAAATTTTTCATTCCACAACGTATTTCATAAATTTGTCCCAGTACAATGAACTCATACTTTGAATGCTTAAAATTCTTAAAAAGTGAATTCCAACTAACACCACATTGACTTGCAACACCCTATATCAGTTATACTTATTTTAGAGATCATAATATTTATTGCTTATTTACAGTTCATACAACATTTTGATGAACGTCTATTTCAATTCACTATCTAAATTGTTATATACATATTGCTATAATTAATTTACACATTGCATTAATACACATTTTTTCAACATCTCCAAATAACTAAATGCTGGCAATGCATGCAGAGTTTTCAATTAAATTTCATTACACTTAGAATACCCATAACTCCAATAATTCTGCATTTTTCTAGTTACATTTTTTCGATCATAGTAGATAAAATTTTGATTCCAGAACTTATTTAATAAGTGTCTTCCAATATAGTGAACATGTACTTTGAATGTTTAAAATTATTAAAAAAATGAAAACAAACTTCCACACCACATACAGTTATTTACTTTGAATTGTTATAATCTCGTGTGATTAGCCTGTTATTACATGACATGCTTCACGATTTTAGTATACATACCTTATCAGCATTTCCTCCCAAGTTCTATATACTCTGGGAATGATATATTTTTGCAATTTATCCAGTACAACGCTTAAACAAGTAAATAGTATTTTCCTAAACAATAGATCCACTTTCGGTTAGTGACTTATTCATGAATATACCAACACTCACGTCCCTGAAGGTAATATTCTCTGGGAATGTACAAAAGCCCTTTTCAGAGTTTACTTTCAATTGTTATTATCTCATATGTGATTAGCTTGTTATTACATAGCATACTTCACAATTTTAGTATACATACCTTATTAGTGTTTCCTCCTAAGTTCTATATAATTTGGGAATGCATAAAAGCCCTTTTCAAGGCTACTTTATTTGAATTCTTACTATCGGGTGACTAATATCGTGTTGTTACATAACCAATTTCATAATTTGGGTATACATAACTTATTGCGAATTCTTAAAAACAAGATCCTGTGTAAGACAGTTCAGTATTCTCTGTAAATGCACAAAAACTATTTTAAGGGCTACATACTTTGTATTGTTATTGGGCTAGCGAAACAATTATAAGAATGGAACCAAGAGATTAGCCATACTTTCTCAGGAATTACCTGGTGCGTCAGCTATTATATATATATATATATATATATATATGTCTATATATGTCTATATACATATATATATATATATATATATATATATATATATATATATATATATATATATATATGTCTATATATGTCTATATACATATATATATATATATATATATATATATATATATATATATATATATATGTCTATATATGTCTATATACATATATATATATCTGTATATAAATCTATATATATGTCTATATATATATATGTCTGTATATATGTGTGTATATATATATGTATATATCTATGTCTATATATATATATATATATATGTCTCTATATGTATATACATATATGTCTATATACGTATATACATATGTCTATATATACATATATGTCCTAATTGACAGTACCTTGGTAGATAAAGCGATCAAGAGTATGAAGACAGGGAAAGCTCCTGGCCCATCAGGAATCACTGCAGACATGCTCAAAATATCTGGCAGTTTCGGCTATAGCCTAGTCACCCATATAGTTAATGAGGTGATACACGAAGGAGTCATACCCAATGACTGGTGTAGCAGCACGATAGTCAACTGCTACAAAGGTAAATGTGACACTTTAGACACAAACAATTACAGAGCTTTCAAGTTGTTGGACCAGGTAATGAAGGTCACTGAGAGGGTCATAGCCCAACTAATTAGGGAGAGAGTCAGCTTAGATGAGATGTAGTTCAGGTTCGTTCCAGGGAAAGGCACCACTGATGCTATATTTTTGGTAAGACAGCTGCAGGAGAAATACCTAGCCAAAGATAAACCTCTGTACCTGGCTTCCGTTGACATGGAGAAAGCCTTTGACAGGGTCCCTCGATCCCTTATCTCGTGGTCAATGAGGAAACTAGGGATAGAAGAATGGTTAGTGGGAGCTGTGCAAGCCATCTACAGGGATGCTGTCAGTAAGGTGAGGGTTGGCAACGAGTACAGTGAAGAATTCCGGGTAGAGGTAGGGGTCGACCAAGGTTCAGTCCTCAGCCCCCTCTTATTTATCATAGTCCTCCAGGTGATAACAGAGGAATTCAAGACGGGATGCCCCTGGGAGCTCCTCTATGCTGATGACCTTGCACTAATTGCTGAGTCACTATCAGAACTGGAGGAGAAGTTTCAGGTGTGGAAGCAAAGACTAGAATCGAAGGGCCTTAGAGTCAACCTAGCTAAAACCAAAGTCCTAATAAGCAGGAAGGTAGACAACACACAAACCCCTTCAGATAGATGGCCCTACTCTATCTGTTGAAAAGGCGTAGGTAGAAACTCCATAACTTGAACCCAGTGTAAGCTATAGACACATAAGAGGTGCAGCAATATCAAAGGAAGGCGAAGTAGGAAGATAGTTTTTGTATGTGGCAGATGCTCAGGAGCAATAAACACTGAAAATGTGCAGAGAAAAACTAGACGTAGTTGATAGCTTCCACTATCTAGGTGACCAAGTTAATAGTGGAGGAGGGTGCGCTGAAAGTGTAGCTGCTAGAATAAGAATAGCCTGGGCAAAGTTCAGAGAGCTCTTACCTCTGCTGGTGACAAAGGGCCTCTTGCTTAGAGTAAAAGGCAGGCTGTATGACGCCTGTGTACGAACAGCCATGCTGCATGGCAGTAAAACATGGGCCGTGACTGCTGAGGACATGCATAAGCTCGCAAGAAACGAAGCCAGTATGCTCCGATGGATGTGTAATGTCAGTGTGCATACTCGACAGAGTGTAAGTACCTTGACAGAAAAGTTAGACCTAAGAAGCGTCAATTGTAGTGTGCAAGAGAGACGATTGCGCTGGTATGGTCATGTGGCAAGAATGAATGAGGATAGCTATGTGAAAATGTGCCACACCCTAGTGGTTGAGGGACCCTGTGGAAGAGTTAGACCCAGTAAGACTGGGGATGAGGTGGTGAAGCATGACCTTCAAACTTTAGGCCTGACCGAGGCAATGACTAGTGACTAGGACCTTTGGAAATATGCAGTATGTGAGAAGACTCGACAAGCCAAGTGAGAGCATAATCTGTGGCCTCTGCCAGAAGTGTAGGCAGCTCACTTATTTGTATCTTTACTTCATTGGAGACTAAACTCTGCATGCAAAGACCTGTTGAGGCAAGTGAATTTTGAAATCGCAATCGAACCAAATTCGATGACTGGCACCCATGCCAACCTCTCCTTCATTGGACACTAAACTCTGCTTGCGAAGACCTGCTGGGGCAAGTGAAATTGAAATCGAAATCATAATTGAATCATATTCGATGACTGGCACCTGTGCCACTAGAGCACTAACAGCACCATCTGAGCGTGATCATTGCCTGAGTAGCTGTCTGGCTTCCGTGCTAGTGGCACGTAAGTAGCACCACTTCAGCGTGATCGTTATTGACACTTGTGCCAGTGGCACGTTAGGAAATCATTCGAGCGAGGTCGTTGCCAGTGCCACTAGACTGGCTACTGTGGGGGTGGCACGTTAAAAACACCATTTTCAGCATGGTCGTTGCCAGTACCGCATGACTGGCCCTCGCGCTGGTGGCACGTAAAAGCACCCACTACACTTTCGGAGTGGTTGGCATTAGGAAGAGCATCCAGCTGTAGAAACTCTGCCAGATCAGATTGGAGCCTGGTGCAGCCATCCGGTTCACCAGTCCTCAGTCAAACTGTCCAACCCATGCTTGCATGGAAAGTGTACGTTAAACGATGACGATGATGATGATGATGATATATATATATATATGTGTGTGTCTATATGTCTATATATGTCTATATATATGTATACATATATATATATATATATATATATATATGTATATATATATATATATATATATATATATATATACTATTTTACTCTTTTACTTGTTTCAGTCATTTGACTGCGGCCATGCTGGAGCACCACCTTTATATATACATATATACATATACATACATATACATATATATATATATATACATACATATATCATCATCATCATCATCATCATCGTTTAACGTCCGCCTTCCATGCTAGCATGGGTTGGACGATTTGACTGAGGACTGGTGAAACCGGATGGCAACACCAGGCTCCAATCTAATTTGGCAGAGTTTCTACAGCTGGATGCCCTTCCTAACGCCAACCACTCAGAGAGTGTAGTGGGTGCTTTTACGTGTCACCCGCACGAAAATGGCCACGCTCGAAATGGTGTCTTTTATGTGCCACCCGCACAAGAGCCAGTCCAGGGGCACTGGCAACGATCTCGCTCGAAAACCCTACAAGACCAGTCAGGCGGTACTGGCGAAGGCCACGCTCATCTCGCTCGAGAAACCTCATGTGTCACCCGCACAAGAGCCAGCCCAGGGGCACCAGCAACGATCCCGCTCGAAAATCCCAGAACCCCACACAAGAGCCAGTTCAGGGGCACCGGCAACGATCCCGCTCGAAAAACCTCATGTGTCACCCGCACAAAAGCCAGCCCAGGGGCACCGGCAAGGATCCCTCTCGGAAGATTTCATGTGTCGCCCGCACATGAGCCAGTCCAGGGGCACTGGCAATGATACCGTCCCGCTCAAGGCATTTCATGTGTCACCCGCACAAGAGCCAGCCCAGGGGCACCGGCAACGATCCCGCTCGGAAGATTTCATGTGTCGCCCGCACATGAGCCAGTCCAGGGGCACTGGCAATGATACCGTCCCGCTCAAGGCATTTCATGTGTCACCCGCACAAGAGCCAGCCCAGGGGCACCGATAACGATCCTGCCCGAAAGATTTCATGTGTCGCCCGCACACGAGGCAGCCCAGGGGCACCGGCAATGATTTCACTCGAAGAACCTCATGTGTCACCCGCACAAGAGCCGGCCCAGGGGCACCGGCAACGATCTCGCTCGAAAGATTTCATGTGTCACCCGCACAAGAGCCAGTCCAGGGGCCCTGGCAAGATCCCGCTCGAAAGATTTCATGTGTCGCCCGCACATGAGCCAGTCCAGGGGCACTGGCAACGACCCTGCTCGAAAAATTTCATGTGTCACCCGCACATGTGCCAGTCCAGGGGCACCGGCAACGATCTCGCTCGAAAGATTTCATGTGTCGCGCGCACATGAGCCAGTCCAGGGGCACTGGCCACGATCCCGCTCTAAAGATTTCATGTGTCGCCCTCACAAGTGCCAGTCCAGGGGCACTGGCAACGATCTCGCTCGAGAGATATCATGTGTCGCCCGCACATGAGCCAGTCCTGGGGCACTGGCAACGATCCCGCTCGAAAGATTTCATGTGTCGCCCGCACATGAGCCAGTCCGGGGGTTCCGGCAACGATCTCGCTCGAAAAACCTCATGTGTCACCCGCACATGAGCCAGTCCGGGGGCACCGGCAACGATCTCGCTCTACAAACCTCATGTGTCACCCGCACATGAGCCAGTCCGGGGGCACCGGCAACAATCTCGCTAGACAAACCTCATGTGTCACCCGCACAAGAGCCGGCCCAGGGGCACCGGCAACGATCTCGCTCGAGAGATTTCATGTGTTGCCCGCACATGAGCCAGTCCAGGGGCACTGGCAACGATCCCGCTCGAAACATTTCATGTGTCACCCGCACAAGAGCCAGTCCAGGGGCACTGGTAACCATCTCGCTCGAAAGATATCATATGTCGCCCGCACATGAGCCAGACCAGTGGCACTGGCAGCGATCCCGCTCGAAAGATTTCATGTGTCGCCCGCACATGAGCCAGTCCAGGGGCACTGGCAACGATCCCGCTCGAAAGATTTCATGTGTTGCCTGCTCATGGGCCAGTCCAGGGGCACTGGCAACGATCTCGCTCGAATGATATCATATGTCGCCCGCACATGAGCCAGTCCAGGGGCACTGGCAACGATCCCGCTTGAAAGATTTCATGTATTGCCTGCACATGGGTCAGTCCAGGGGCACTGGCAACGATCTCGCTCGAAAATCCCATGACGGCCCTGCACAAAGCCAGTTCAGGGGCACGGCAACAATCTATTTCTATTTCACTTGCCTCAACAGGTCTTCGCAGTGGGGTTTAGTGTCCAATGAAGGAAGGAAGGTACGCATAAGTGGGCTGGCTGGGCCTTAGATTTAGGTCTCACTTGGCTTGCCGGGTCTTCTTGCGCACAGTATATTTCCAAAGGTCTCGGTCAGAAGTCATCGCCTCGGTGAGGCCCAATGTTCGAAGGTCGTGCCTTACCACCTCATCCCAGGTCTTCTTGGGCCTACCTCTTCCACAGGTTCCCTCAACTGTTAAAGTGTGGCACTTTTTCACACAGCTATCCTCATCCATTCTCGCTACATGACCATACCAGCGCAGTCGTCTCTCTTGCACACTACAACTGATGCTTCGTAAGTTCAACTTTTCTCTCAAGGTACTGATACTCTGTCTAGTATGCACACTGACATTACACATCCATCGGAGCATACTGGCTTCATTCCTTGCTAGCCTACGCATGTCCTCAGCAGTCACGGCCCATGTTTCACTGCCATGAAGCATGGCTGTTCATACACATGTGTCATACAATCTGCCTTTTACTCTGAGAGAGAGACCCTTTGTCGCCAGCAGAGGTAAGAGCTCTCTGAACTTTGCCCAGGCTATTCTAATTCTAGCAGCTACGCTTTCAGAGCACTCACCTCCACTCCTAATTTGGTCACCAAGATAGCGGAAGCTATCAACCACTTCTAGTTTTTCTCCCTGGAATGTGGCAGAAGTTGTTTTCTGCACATTTCCAGTATTTATAGCTCCAGAACATCTGCTGCAAACAAAAACTAACTTCCTAGTTAACCTTCCTTTGATATTGCTGCACCTCTTATGTGTCCATAGCTTGCACTGGGTGCATCTTATAGAGTTACTTCCCACTCCTTTTCTACAGATCGAGCAGGGCCACCTACCTGAAGGGGTTTGTGTTTTGTCTACCTTCCTACTTATGAGGACTTTGGTTTTAGCTAGGTTGACTCTAAGGCCCTTCGATTCTAGTCCTTGCTTCCACACCTGAAACTTCTCCTCTAATTGTGATAGTGACTCAGCAATTAGTGGAAGGTCATCAGCATAGAGGAGCTCCCACGGGCATCCTGTCTTGAATTCCTCTGTTATAGCCTGGAGAACTATGATAAACAGGAGGGGGCTGAGGACAGCACCTTGGTGGACCCCTACCTCCACCCGGAATTCTTCACTGTACTCTCTGCCAATCCTCACCTTACTGACAGAGTTTCTGTACATGGCTCGCACAGCTCTCACTAACCATTCTTCTATCCCTAGTTTCCTCATTGACCACCAGATGAGAGATCGGGGGACCCTGTCAAAGGCTTTCTCCATATCAACGAAAGCCAAGAACAGAGGTTTATCCTTGGCTAGGTATTTCTCCTGAAGCTGTCTTACCAGAAATATAGCATCAGTGGTGCTTTTCCCAGGCACAAACCCAAACTGCATCTCATCTAAGCTGACTCGCTCCCTAAGCAGTTGAGCTATGACCCTCTCCGTGACTTTCATTACCTGATCTAAAAGCTTGATACCTCTGTAATTATTTGTATCTAAAGCGTCACCTTTACCTTTGTAGCAGTTGATTATGGTGCTGCTACACCAGTCATTGGGTATGACTCCTTCGTGTATCACCTGGTTCGTAATACGGGTGACTAGGCTATAGCCGACACTGCCAGATATTTTGAGCATCTCTGCAGTGATTCCTGATGGGCCGGGGACTTTCCCTGTCTTCATACTCTTAATTGCTTTATCTACCATGGTATTGTCAACTCGGATAGCTGGTCCCTCTGTTGGGTCAACATACGGCAAACTCTCTTTCTCCCATTCATTCTCTTTATTAAGCAGTCTATCGTAGTGGCTTCTCCAGACCTCTTTCTTTGCAGCCCCATTTAGAGCAAGCGTACCATCATCCATGCGAACACATTTCTCTCCTACTACATCACTATTCTCTCTCCTACACTGTCTTGCGACACGAAATACCTCGCGTCTTTGGTCCTCACGGCGCAGAACATTGGCAAATCTTTTCTTATCTGCCTCCCCTCTGGCTAAATAAACCTGTCGCCTAGCCTCCCTTCTGGCAGATTGGTACAATTCCCTGCTACCACCGTTCTTCCAGTCCTTCCAAGCCCTGTCTACCTCCTTGTTCTACCACCACGTTATTTTGGGTCGAGAAGGGACCTTGCACCAACCACAGATCTCATCGGTGGCCCTCAGCAGGTTGTCCCGTAGAAAAGTCCAGTTGTCCTCTACATTGTGTGAAGCTATATCCCCCTTCTATTTCGTCAAAGGCTTCGAGTATTAGGTCTCTAAATCTCTGTCCATTTGCAGGATCTTTGAGCTTCCATGCCCTTCTCCTCCAAGCTGGTCGTCTTCTGGGCAGCCACTTAGCTCTGATCCTAAAGTCACTAACTACTAGTCTATGTTGTGGGGTACATTCTTCGCCTGGGAATGTTTTGGCATTTCTGAGCTGCCGTCTTTCCCTTTTCCTGGTGAGGATGTAGTCAATTTGGCTTGTGTGCCTGCCAGAACGGTAGGTGACTAGGTGACTGGCAGGTTTCCTGAAGTTAGTATTGCAGATCATAAGGTCATTTGCATCACAGAACTCCAGCAGCCTGGTTCCCTCCTCATTGCGGGAACCAAAACCATAGCCTCCATGTACGCCATAGAAGCCCCCTGAATGTTGTCCAACATGTCCATTGAAGTCACCAGCCACAAAGAGAAGGTCCCTGTCATTCGTCGATGAGGTAGTCTGCAGAAGGGTGTCATAGAATTGGTCTTTCTGTCCGTCAGGTAGCCCGGGCTGAGGGGCATAGGCCGAGATAATGGTTGCTAAACCATGGTGTAGGACTAATCTAATCTTAAGTATTCTATTGCATACTCTAACCACCTCGATTACCTTATCCACCCATTTCTCTGCAAGAAGTATACCCACGCCCCCGACCCCGTCTGTGTTTCCTGCCCAGAAAATCTTGTACCTGTGTTCTTTGCCTGTGAGGAGCCTAGCGGAACAACCTCTCCACCTTACTTCTTGGAGGCAGCAGATATCGACACGTCTCCGTTCAAGCATCTCAACAATCTCACCAGATCTACCTTTCAGTGTGCCGACGTTAAGAGTGCCAACCCTGAGGGTGTGGGGGGTATGGACTCGTAAAACCTTGGGGCGGGGAACGGCGTCATGTACCTGAAAAGAAAGCTCGCATTTTGCAGAGAATATAACAATCAGTAGCATTCCCTTCAGCCAGCATCCACTATACTATCGTATTATGCACCATATGATCTCTACCTTACATAGGGGGATAAAACCAAAGTGGGGGTGGGAAATCTTTAGAAGTGTTCATGGGGGACAGTCATGGTACTGGTGAGGAAGATAAGAACCTCCGATACTGGTGTAGAAGATATATATATATATATATATATATATATATATAGACATATAAAATTTATAATGAATATTCAAAAGGTATATTTCATTGAACTTATATTAAGTGCTCTATTCCTTTGAGCAAATATATATATATATATATTTTTATATTATTAATAAAATTATTAATAATATTCCTAGGAAATCAATATTCGAATTTCTGAAAGATGTATATTTTATATGACACAATAATCATTTTGAATTATAATTAAAATTAAAAATATAAAAAATATAAATGTACATAAAAATATATGGGCAAAGTTCAGAGAGCTCTTACCTCTGCTGGCGACAAAGGGTCTCTCTCTCAGAGTAAAAGGCAGACTGTATGACGCATGTGTACGAACAGCCATGCTTCATGGCAGTGAAACATGGGCCGTGACTGCTGAGGACATGCGTAGGCTTGCAAGGAATGAAGCCAGTATGCTCCGATGGATGTGTACTGTCAGTGTGCATACTAGACAGAGTATTAACACCTTGAGAGAAAAGTTGAATTTACGAAACATCAGTTGTGGTGTGCAAGAAAGATGATTGCACTGGTATGGTCATGTAGCGAGAATGGGTGAGGATAGCTGTGTGAAAAGGTGCCACACCCTAGCAGTTGGGGGAACCTGTGGAAGAGGTAAGCCCAGGAAGACCTGGGATGAGGTGGTGTGGCACGACCTTTGAACATTGGGCCTCACCGAGGCGATGACTTCTGACCGAGACCTTTGGAAATATGCTGTGTGTGAGAAGACCGGGCAAGCCAAGTGAGACCTAAATCGAAGGCCTCAGGCAGCCCACTTATACGTACCTTCCTTCATTGGACACTAAACTCTGCTTGCGAAGACCTGTTGAGGCAAGTGAAATCGAAATCAAATTAAATTCGACGCCTGGCACCCCTGTCAACGTCGTCTCCTTCATTGGAAACGAAACTCGGCTTGCGAAGACCTATTGGGGAAAGCGAAAGCGAAACCATCAATGGCACCTATGCCCAGCATCGCCTTCCTGGCACTTGTGCTGGATGGCACGTGTAAAGACATTTGAGCGAGATCGTTGCCAGTGTCCCTGGACTGGCTCCTATGCAGGTGGCACGTAAAATTTTGAGCGTGGCCATTGCCAGTACTGCCTGACTGGCCTTCGTACCGGTGGCACATAAAAGCACCCACTACACTCTCAGAGTGGTTGGCGTTAGGAAGGGCATCCAGCTGTAGAAACTCTGCCAAATCAGATTGGAGCCTGGTGTAGCCATCTGGTTTCATCATTCCTCAGTCAAATAGTCCAACCCATGCTAGCATGGAAAGCAGATGTTAAACGATGATGATGATGATGATGATATATATTTATATATATATATATATATGCATATAATGTCTATATATATATACATTTAATATCTATACATATATATATATTGTCTACATATATAAATAATCTATACTATAAATTGCAGTGTTCTTGATTGCTTGCTTGATTGATTGATTGATTAAGTGTTGGCAGATTCACTCGAGAACGGTGCAGTGGAATCGCGGGAAATTCAGCACAGAGCGACAGCATGGTCCGCTCATGTTCAGGAGATTTTATAGCCCTTCAACTCCAATGGTTACCGAGATAATCGATTATTACTTTTTAAGATAGGAATATCCTATTCAAAGTGGGGAGGGGCGATTTTGTTGCCTTTCCCATGCACGAAATTTTACGAAAAACTAGCACAATAAAGATTATTGTTTTCCAAGTAATGTGGCTGGGTTTGTTTTTCGAAAATTTTAATCAGAGGCACAGAAAAAAAATAATTTCAATTTTTTGTGCATTAAAAAAATAAAGCTATAGCTTACGCTCTTTCTAATTACTATGTTTTTTTAAACTTCAGTTACAAATGTCTTCAAACGTCGACATTCAAACAGCTTTTCCATATTGAGACAAACGGACTCTGCACAATTGTATCCATCCGGGAACGCGTTTTCAATAATTAAAATTCACAATTCTAATCAGTGTACATGAACGTCCAACCTATGATTGATCTTGAACAGTTTCGATTAACATTCTTGTGTGGCCAATACAACAACCGCACTACCATATATTTTTCTTTTAAGGCGAGGTTCCATAACTACATGGGGCTATGGGTACACACGTGAAGTTAGTTTTACAATATCGACCCGCAAAATCCTTAGCATTGTATTGTTTTTGGGTTGTTCTTACTTTTTTTTGTTTTTGGAATTTTTATTTTTTTTTATTTTTAGCTCTTTTTATTATTCAAAATATACATAGGAAATAGCCTTTAACCAAATCCACCACACTGCCTGAGTGAAACCGGGAAAAACAGCTAGCATATATATATACACATTATATATATATATATATATATATATATATATATATATATATATATACATATGTATATATATATATATATATATATATATATATATATATATATCAATATATATTTATGCCTATATATATATGTCTATATATATGTGTGTGTGTGTATATATACATATATATGCCTATAGAAGTTATGAGAGGTAATGGTGTCAGTGAGACCCAAAGGTGTCAGGTAATGCTGAATAAGTGCTATGGATAGACCATAGTTAAGTTCCAAGTTTGGTGTTTATGCCAATAAAGTGTCCAACGTAGGTCATATATCAGTGTGTGTATATAGAAAATTTTTTTTTCGTAATCAGATAAAAAACCAAGGTTGTGTAGATTTTAGAACATTTATAAATAGGTCTTACAGCTGTTTCCAGGATATTTATTATATCCCTTCATTGAAGACAGTGTGAGAAGATGGTTAAGTAATAGTTATACAAAATAGAGAGTGAGGTGGAGGAATGAAAATAGATGTGAGATATGCAAGGATATTGTATTTGTAGATCCATTATTTAGGCAGAATGGTATACATATAAGATTCCAATACCTTATGAGTAAAATCCAATAGTATTTAAAGTATATGTCTATATATATATTATATATGTGTGTATATCATCATCATCATCGTTTAACGTCCGCTTTCCATGCTAGCATGGGTTGGACGATTTGACTGAGGACTGGTGAAACCGGATGGCAACACCAGGCTCCAATCTAAATTTGGCAGAGTTTCTACAGCTGGATGCCCTTCCTAACGCCAACCACTCAGAAAGTGTAGTAGGTGCTTTTACGTGTCACCTGCACAAAGGCCAGTCAGGCGGTACTGGCAACGGCCACGCTCAAAATGGTGCATCTTATGTGCCACCCACACAACAGCCAGTCCAGGGGCACTGGCAACGATCTTACTTGGCTTGCCGGGTCTTCTCACGCACAGCACATTTCCAAAGGTCTCGGTCAGTAGTCATCGCCTCGGTGAGGCCCAACGTACGAAGGTCTTGCCTCACCACCTCAGCCCAGGTCTTCCTGGGCCTACCTCTTCCACGGGTTCCCTCAACTGTTAGGGTGTGGCACTTTTTCACGCAGCTATCCTCATCCATTCTCACCACATGTCCATACCAGCGCAATCGTCTCTCTTGCACACCACAACTGATGCTTCTAATGTTCAGCTTTTCTCTCAAGACACTTACACTCTGACGGGTATTCACATTGACATTACACATCCAACGGAGCATACTGGCTTCATTCCTTGCGAGCTTACGCATGTCCTCAGCAGTTACAGCCCATGTTTCACTGCCATGTAGCATGGCTGTTCGTACACATGCTTCATACAGTCTGCCTTTTACTCTGAGTGAGAGTCCCTTTGTCGCTAGCAGAGGTAAGAGCTCTCTAAACTTTGCCCAGGCTATTCTTATTCTAGCAGCTACACTTTCAGCGCACCCACCCCCACTACTAACTTGGTCGCCCAGATAGCGGAAGCTATCGACTACCTCTAGTTTTTCACCCTGGAATGAGATAGAAGTTGTTTCCTGTTTGTTTACAGTCTTTATTGCACCTGAACATCTGCCACATACAAAAACTAACTTGCTAGTTAACCTGCCTTTGATGTTGCTGCACCTCTTATGTGTCCATAGCTTGCACCGGGTACATCTTATAGAGTTACTACCTACTCCTTTTCTACATACTGAGCAGGGCCATCTACCTGAAGGGGTTTGTGTTTTATCTACCTTCCTACTTATTAGGATTTTGGTTTTAGCTAGGTTGACTCTAAGGCCCTTCAATTCTAGACCTTGCTTCCACACCTGAAACTTCTCCTCTAGTTCTGATAGTGACTCCGCAATTAGGGCAAGGTCATCAGCATAGAGGAGCTCCCAGGGGCAACCTGTCTTGAACTCCTCTGTGATTGCCTAGGGGGCTGAGGACAGAACCTTGGTGGACCCCTACCTCTACCCGGAATTCATTGCTGTACTCATTTCCAACCCTCACCTTACTGGCAGCATCTCTGTACATGGCTCGCACAGCTCTCACTAACCATTCTTCTATCCCAAGTTTCCTCATTGACCACCAGATAAGGGATCGGGGGACCCTGTCAAAGGCTTTCTCCATGTCAACGAAAGCCAGGTACAGAGGTTTATCCTTGGCTAGGTATTTCTCCTGCAGCTGTCTTACTAGAAATATGGCATCAGTAGTGCTTTTACCTGGCACGAACCCAAACTGCATCTCATCTAAATTGATTCGCTCCCTAATTAGTTGGGCTATGACCCTCTCTGTAACTTTCATAACCTGATCTAACAGCTTGATGCCTCTGTAATTATTTTATGTCTATATGTTTATATATATATATATATATATGTATAGATATATAGATATGTATATGTATATATGTTTGTATATATCATCATCATCATCATCATCATCGTTTAACGTCCGCTTTCCATGCTAGCATGGGTTGGACGATTTGACTGAGGACTGATGAAATCAGATGACTACACCAAGCTCCAATCTGATTTGGCAGAGTTTCTACTGCTGGATGCCCTTCCTAACACCAACCACTCAGAGAGTGTAGTGGGTGCTTTTACGTGTCACCCGCAACGGTCATGCTCAAAATGGTGCATTCATGTGTCACCCGCACAGGAGCCAGTCCAGGGGCACCGGCAATGATCTCGCTCGAAAAATTTCATGTGTCACCCACACAAGAGCCAGCCCAGGGGCACTGGCAACGATCTCGCTCGAAA
Source organism: Octopus bimaculoides (assembly GCF_046866305.1). Taxonomy (NCBI): domain Eukaryota; kingdom Metazoa; phylum Mollusca; class Cephalopoda; order Octopoda; family Octopodidae; genus Octopus; species Octopus bimaculoides. The sequence goes on from NC_142934.1 coordinate 35,575,297, forward strand.
AATGTCATGTGTCACCCGCACAAGAGCTAGTCTAGGGGCACTGGCAACGATCTCGTTCAAAAATCCTACGACGGCCCCGCACAAGAGCCAGTCCAGGGGCACTGGCAACGATCTCGCTTGAAAAATTTCATGTGTCACCTGCACAAGAGCCAGTCCAGGGGCACCGGCAACGATCTCGATTGAAAATCCCACGAAGGCCAGCCAGGCAGCACTGGCAACGGCCATGCCCAAAATGGTGCATTTCATGTGTCACCCGCACATGAGCCAGTCCAGGGGCACTGGCAACGATCTCGCTCGAAAAGCCTACGACGGCCCCACATAAGAGCCAGTTCAGGGGTACTGGCAACGATCTTGCTCGAAAGATTTCATGTGTTGCCCGCACATGAGTCAATTTATTATGTATGTATATATATATATATATGTGTATGTGTATATATATATATATATATATATATATATATATATATATATATATATATACTGGAGTAAGCACATAAATGTACAACAAGGTGCAAAAAAAAAAGTACTCAAATACCAGAGGTAGAGTAATATGCTTTATTTAAAAGCAGCAGAAATATAACAAAAGACTATTACTCGGAGTTTCACATTCCCGTTCATCGGACAGTTTTGTTAGAAACGGGAAAGGAATGACAATAAAATTTGAAACATAAAGATCTGTTTCATTGGTCATTTCAAACGGTCATGGGTGCGCAATGAACAAAACAAATGAATTTAATATAGATTCATCCTATTTTTAAAAAATTGAAGAAAACCTTAAATAGAAAAATGGGCTCAAAATACATATTGTAAATAATTAATTATATTCGAATTAACACATTAAAATCAAATAAAATAAAATACACGCAGCATTAAAAATAAAATTGCAACAGTATATATGTATACTAGACTATCTACAACATGTATATATACATAAAAATACACAGATGCATACGTACAGACAATCTATGTATATAGGTATATATTTGCAAGACACAAATACATGCACGAATATGCATGTATACACATACACATATACATGCAGTCAAGTTCGCGCACAAAAAATATTATGCGTTGGTAACAAAAATTGTATCTTAACCTATGAAGTAGAGGGGTAACATATCGATAAGGACGTTACTAATGTAGAAAGAGAGAAAGTGTGGTTATCGTGAGGAAGGAAAGGAAGAAAGAAAGACAGAAAGGAAGAAAGGAGAGAAAGGAGGAAGGGAAGAAAGAAAGAGAGAAAGAAGGAAGTGTAGCATATATAACAAATGTACACAAAATTGGATTGCGTATACATGTGTATACAAAAATGTATATTAGCATCACGTATAAAGATATATATGGGGATATGTTCGCAAATACTCACAAACATAACTGTATACATGCGTATGCACACATTCAAGTATGTGTGAGTGTGAACCTAAGTGCACATTCCCATATATAACATAGATGCACACATGCGAATAAATGCATGTATGTGTAAATAAATATAAGCATACACTCTTACCCATGCATACACACGAAATCATAACTGTATGTGCACAAGTGTAAACCTAGGCTCTATACGTAAACATACACGCACACATACGAATACGTAAGCATTGTTACAATACAGACATCCACATAAAAATACTTTTAGGTCTCAGCATATATATGTAGACAACTTTTTAAGAAATTGCTGGGTGTATAAAAGTTAAAATTGGGCAAAAATATATGCATAATAGAATTCCATATATCGCACCATCCATTAAAACTTTTAAATTTGTTTACAAAGTGTTTTAAAATAAATACAAATAGAATAGAATAAAGTAAAACTAGAAAAAAGAAAAACTATGCATATAACAGTCGAAGGTTTTCTTAAAATGACGTTGGGATCTATACAATATTCTTGCAACGCTAAATAAATCATTTATAATGCGGTACCAATCCAATAATAAGATTGCACAATGGTTACGAGGAGTCAAACACTATCAAAAAATATATATATACTTCCCATATGGTATGTTATTTGCCGACATTTTAAATTTGGACGCATGTCTACATGAATTTAAAAGTTCGCGTCTTTGGTTCAGAGCTTTCTTATCTTGGAATAAGATATGCAACTTTTCCAACAAACACAACTCACATTTAATTGGTCTTTTATGGGCACCGTGCCTGTAAGGCAATGCTCTACCTAAAATTATCCATGTCACGTTGAAAAGTTGGGCCTTTGTCCTATTTTCAGGGTATCTAAAAGAATTTTTGTGCGAATAAAGCCTGGTTTTAAATGAATTTTCCATAGCCCCTGTATAAGTTCTATAATCGTGCGAGCCTTCTATCTGGACTTTGGCTCTATACATGATACCTTTTTCTAGACATCTCCCTTCCCGTGGACAGGAGGTTCGATCTTTGCAATTGCAGCTCTTTGTAAGTGAGTCGGCATTATGGTTTTTGGCAATTATCTTATTGTTGTGCTGGCTGATCAAAGAGGCAAAGTTTTTGCAGCAAGAATAGCTGATCTTAAGCGTTCTTCTATTGAATATTCTGTAAAACTTATGATCAGGTTGAAAGTGCCTAATTTTAAAAATTATATATAGCCCCATGTAGTCACGGAACCTTGTTTGTGGTATAACCTCGCCTTAAAAGAAAAATATATGGTAGTGCGGTTATTGTATTGGCGACACAAGAATGTTAATCAAAACTGTTCAAGATCAATCATAGGTTAGACGTTCATGTACACTGATTAGAATTGTGAATTTCAATTATTGAAAACGCGTTCCCGGATGGATACAATTGTGCAGAGTCCGTTTGTCTCAATATGGAAAAGCTGTTTGAATGTCGACGTTTGAAGACATTTGTAACTGAAGTTTAAAAAAACATAGTAATTAGAAAGAGCGTAAGCTATAGTTTTTTTTTTTTTAATGCACAAAAATTGAAATTATTTCTTTTCTGTGCCTCTGATTAAAATTTTCGAAAAACAAACCCAGCCACATTACTTGGAAAAAAAAAATCTTTATTGTGATGGTTTTTCGTAAAATTTCGTGCATGGGAAAGGCAACAAAATCACCCCTCCCCACTTTGAATGGGATATTAAAATGGGATTATTAAAAAGTAATAATCAATTATCTCAGTAACCATGGGAGTTGGAGGGCAATAAAAATCTCTTGAACATGAGCGGACCATGCTGCTGCTCTGTGCTGAATTTCACGCGATTCCACTGCACCGTTCTCGAGTGAATCTGCCAACACTCAATCAATCAATCAATCAAGCAAGCAATCAAGAACACTGCAATTTATAGTATAGACAATCATCATCATCATTCATCATCATTGTCGATTAGCGTCTGCTTTCCATGCTGGCATGGGTTGGACGGTTTGATTGAGGGCTTGCAATCCAAGCTGCAATCCGATCAGGCAAAGTTTCTACAGCTTTATACCTTTCCTAATGCCAACCACTCTGAGAGTGTAGTGGGTGCTTTTTACATCCCACTGGCACGAGAGCCAGTGAGGCGGTTCTGGCATCAACCACGCTGGAATGGTGTTTTTTACATACCATCAGCATAGGAGTGAGTCAGGCGACGCTGGCAACAACTATACTTGAATGGTCCTTTTTACATGCAACTGGCACGTAACCCGTCAGCTGGCACTGGCTTCGACCATGCTCAAATGGTGTTTTTTATGTGCCACCGGCATGGGAGCCACTCAGGCATCACTGGTAACAATTACGCTCGAATGGTGCTTTTAACGTGCCATGGGTGAGAATCTGGCGGTACTGCCATCAGCCACAACAATGATTTCACTTGCCTCAACAGGTCTTCACAAGCGCAGTTTATAGCCCAATGATTGAAGAGTACTCTTAAATGGGCTGGTTATGCTGTGCTGGCATAGGTCATGTCATGGTTACGGTATCACTTGGCTTGCTGGGTCTTCTCAAACACAGTATATCTCCAAAGGTCTCGGTTACTTGTCATCACCTTGGTGTGGCCCAAAGTTCGAGAGTCATTCTTGACCAGGTCTTCCTTGGTCTACGTCTTGCACAGGTTCCCTCTTCTGCTAGGGTGTGACACTTTTTCACACAGCTATCCTCATCCATACACAACACATGACCATACCAGCACAGCTGTCTCTCTTGCTTACCACATCTCATGCTTCTTAAATTCAACTTTTCTCTCAGGGTGCTTACACTCTGTTGTGTATGCACACTGACATTACACATCCAGTGGAACATACTGGTTTCATTCCTTGCAACCTTACACATGTCCTCAGCAGTCATGGCCCGTGTTTCAATGCCATGTAGCATGGCTGTTCGCATACATGCGTCATACAGTCTACCTTTTACTTTGAGCGAGAGGTCCTTTGTCACCAGCAGAGGTAGGTGCTCTCTGAACTTTGTCTAAGTTATTCTTATTCTAGCGGCTACACTTTCAGAGCATCCACCCCCGCTACTGAATTGGTCACCTACGTAATGGAAGCTATCAACTACATGTAGTTTTTTTCCCTGGAATGTGACTGTAGCTGTTTTCTGCACATTTTCAGTGTTTATTGCTCCTGAGCATTTGCCACACACAAAACCTATCTTCCCAGATAGCTTTCCTTTCCATAGCTTACACTGGGTACATCTTATGGGATCTCTACCTACACCTCTTCTACAGATCGAGCAGGGCCATGTGCCTGAAAGGATTTGTGGTTTGTCTGCCTTCCTCCATATTAAGACTGGTTTTTGCTAGATTGATTCTAAGGCCCTTCAATTCTAGACCTTCTCCTCCAGTTCTGATAGTGACTCAGTTATTAAAGCAAGGTCATCAGCATAGAGATGTCTTGAATTCCTGTTATTGCCTCGAAGACTATGATAAATAAGAGAGGGCTGAGGACTGATCCTTGGTGGACCCCCCCCCCACTCCTGCCCGGAATTCTTCATTGTACTCATTGTCAACTCTCAACTAACTGACAGCATCCATGTACAAGGCTTGTATAGCTCTCACTTATCATTCTTCTATCCTTAGATAAGGGATCAGAGGACCCTGTCAAAGGCTTTCTCCATGTCAATGAAAGCTAGGTACAGAGGTTTATCTTTGGCTAGGTATTTCTTCTGCAGCTGTCTTACCAGAAATATAGCACCAGTAATGCTTTTCCATGGCACAAACCCAAACTGCATCTCGTCTAGACTGCCTCTCTCCCTAATTAGTTGGGCTATGACCCTCTCCATGACTTTCATTACCTGATCCAATAACTTGATACTTCTACAATAATTCATATCTAAAGCGTCACTTTTACCTTTGGGTATGATTCCATCATGTATCACCTGATTGACTATACAGGTGACTAGACTGCTAGATATTTTAAGCATCTCTGCAGTGATTCCTGATGGGCCAGGGGCTTCCCCTGTCTTCATACTCTTAATTGCTTTATCTATCAAGGTACTGTCAGTTTGGATAGCTGGTCCCTCTGTTTGGTTGACATTCAGCAGACTCTCTTTCTCCCATTCATTCTCTTCATTTAGCAACCTTTCACAGTGGCATCTCCAAGTCTCTCTCCTTGAAGCCTCATTTCTCTCCTATGATATCATGATTCTCTCTCGCACACTGTCTTGCAACATGAAACACCTCAAGTGTCTGGTCCTCATAACGCAGAACATTGGCAAATTTTTTCTTATCTGCCTCCCCTCTAACTAAATAAACCTGTCTCCTAGCTTCCCTTATGGCAGTCTGATACAATTCCCTGCTACCACCGTTCATCCAATCTTTCCATGCCTGTTTCTTTTCCCTAATGGCCCTGTCAACTTTATTGTTCCACCACCACATTACCTTGGGTCGAGAGGGGACTTTGCACCAGATTTGGTCAGTAGCCTTCAACAAGTTGTCCCATAGAAACCTCCAGTTGTCTTCCATATGTGATGTTATATCCCCCTCCATTTTGTCAGATGCTTTGAGTAATATATCTCTAAATCTCTGTCCATTCGCAGGATCCTTAATCTTCCAGACCCTTCTCCATGCTGGTCGCCTTCTGGGCATCCATTTAGCCCTGATCCTGAAGTTGCTAACTACTAATCTATGTTGTGGGGGTACATTCTTCACCTGGAAAGGTTTTGGCATTTATAAGTAACCATGTTTCCCATTTCTTGGCGAAGATGTAGTCAGTTTGACTGGTGTGTCCACAAGATTAATAAGTGAATAGGTGAACGGCAGGTTTCCAGAAGTTAGTATTACAAACCATACGATCATTTGCATCGGAGAACTCTGTACCTGGCTTTCGTTGAAATGGAGAAAGCCTTTGACAGGGTCCCCCAATCCCTTATCTGGTGGTCAATGAGGAAACTAGGGATAGAAGAATAGTTAGTGAGAGCTGTGCGAGCCATGTACAGAGACGCTGTCAGTAAGGTGAGGGTTGGCAATGAGTACAGTGAAGATTTCTGGGTAGAGGTAGGGGTCCACCAAGGTTCTGTCCTCAGCCCCCTCCTATTTATCATAGTCTTCCAGGCGATAACAGAGGAATTCAAGACAGGATGCCCCTGGGAGCTCCTCTATGTTGATGACCTTGCACTAATTGCTGAGTCACTATCAGAACTGGGGGAGAAGTTTCAGGTGTGGAAGCAAAGACTAGAATCGAAGGGCCTTAGAGTCAACCTAGCTAAAACCAAAGTCCTCATAAGTAGGAAGGTAGAAAAAACAGGAACCCCTTCAGGTAGATGTCCCTGCTTGATCTGTAGAAAAGGCGTAAGTAGAAACTCTATAAGATGCACCCAGTGCAAGCTATGGACACATAAGAGGTGCAGCAATATCAAAAGAAGGTTAACTAGGAAGTTAGTTTTTGTATGTGACAGATGTTCAGGAGCAATAAACACTGTAAATGTGCAGAAAACAACTTCTGCCACATTCCAGGGAGAAAAAACTAGACGTAGTTGATAGCTTCTGCTATCTAGGTGACCAAGTTAGTAGTGGGGGAGGGTGCGCTGAAAGTGTAGCTACTAGAATAAGAATAGCCTGGGCAAAGTTCAGAGAGTTCTTACCTCTGCTGGTGACAAAGGGTCTCTCTCTCAGAGTAAAAGGCAGACTGTATGACGCATGTGTACGAACAGCCATGCTACATGGAAGTGAAATATGGGCCGTGACTGCTGAGGACATGCGTAAGCTCGAAAAGAATGAAGCCAGTATGCTCCGATGGATGTGTAATGTCAGTGTGCATACTAGACAGAGTATCAGTACCTTGAGAGAAAAGTTGAACCTAAGAAGCATCAGTTGTGGTGTGCAAGAGAGATGATTGCGCTGGTATGATCACGTGGTGAGAATGGATGAGGATAGTTGTGTGAAAGAGTGCCACACCCTAGCAGTTGAGGGAACCTGTGGAAGAGGCAGGCCCAGGAAGACCTGGGATGAGGTGGTGAAGCACGACCTCCGAACATTGGGCCTCACCGAGGCAATGACTTCATGCTGTGCATGAGAAGACCTGACAAGCCAAGTGAGACCAAAATCCAAGGCCTATGCCAGGGTTGTAGCCAGCCCACTTATGTGTACCTTTCCTCCATTGGACACTAAACTCTGCTTGCCAAGACCTGTTGAGGCAAGTGAAATCGAAATCGAACTAAATTTGACGACTGGCCCCCATTGGACACTAAACTCTGCTTATGAAGACCTGTCAGGGCAAATGAAAGCGAAATTGTGATGGCACCACCGTTTGAGCATGATTGTTACCAGCGTCACCTTCCTGGCACTTGTACCGCAGCTTCACGTTCCTGGCACTTGTGCTGGTGGCACATGAAAAGTCATTCGAGCGAGATTGTTGCCAGTGCCGCTGGACTGGCTCCTGTGCAGGTGGCACATAAAATACACCATTTTGAGCGTGGCCAGTCAGTACCGCCTGACTGGCCTTCGTGCCGGTGGCATGTAAAAGCACCCACTACACTCTCGGAGTGGTTGGCGTTAGGAAGGGCATCCAGCTGTAGAAACTCTGCCAAATCAGATTGGAGCCTGGTGTAGCCATCTGGTTCACCAGTCCTTAGTCAACTCATCCAACCCATGCTAGTATGGCAGGCGGACGTTAAACGATGATGATGATATATATATATATGTATATCTATATAAGTTCAAAAAAAGGAAAAAGACAAAAAACAATAACAACAACGTGATGACGTGATATAGATAGTATTACTAGACGCTCGGGAAAGGAAAGAAAGAGAGTATGACGTTTCGAGCGGAGCTCTTCGTCAGAAACAAGGAAAGTTCAAAGAAGGGAAAAACGCAGGAAGAAAAAATTGCCACCGATGTCCATGAGGTTACATTGTGGAAGGACCGGAAGAGGAAGTGGTGGAGGAAAAGTTCTTTCTAAGACAGGAGAGTGAAAAAGGGAGGTGAATATGTGTGCGTGCGCGAGGGTCTGCGTGCGTGTGTGTAATAACAGAACGTGTGTGTGCGTATGTATGTGTGTTTGTTGGTGTGTGTGTTTGTGTGTGTGTGTGTGTGTGTGTGACGTAGTGGAAGAAATTAGTAGCAGGAATGGTTTGGGAGTGGTTGTGGAATGGTCAGTAGAAAGTCGGCAGGCCGTTTTTGAGTATGTGTGTGTGCGTGTGTGTATGTGTATTTACATGTGTGTGTATACGTGTGTGTGTGTGTATATGCGTGCAGTTTGCTCTGTGGATCGCACGTTGGTTATTTTGTGTGTGTGTGTGTGTGTGCATGTATATGCGTAGTATGTGTTCGTGTATGTGTTACTGTTTGTTGTGTGTGTATGTGAGTTGTGTGGGTTCATTCGCGTGTGTGTACATGTATGTGCACCTAGGTGTGTGTTTGTGGGAGTTGTGTGTAGGTTCATTTGCATGTGTGTGTAAGTGAGTTCGTTTCTACATGTGTGCGTATGTGTCTTATGTGTGTGCGTGTGTATGTGTATGTATGTATACTTGGGTGTGTGAGTGCGTGTTGTGTATGTGTAGGAGTTATGTTTGAGTTCATTTGCATGTGTGTATATGTGGGTTCGTTTGTGCCGGTGTGTGTATGTGTCTTCTGTGTGTGTGCGTGTGTGGAGGGGGGTGCGTGTGTGTGGGTGTATGTGGATGTGTGTGCGTGTGTTTGTGTGGGGTTGTAGGTGTTGGGTACGTGTGTGTGTGTGTGTGTGTCTGTATGTGTGTGTGTGTGCTTGTGTATCTATGTGTGTCTATGTGTGTGTTGTGTATGTGAGAGGTGTGTATGTGTGCGTGTGTGCGTGTGTGCATGTGTGTATGTGTGTATGTATTTCGTTTTTGGATTTGGTTTGCAATATTTTTTATGTGATTTCGTGTGTTGAAGCATATTTTGTTGTGTCTGGGGAAAGTCATTTTCTTATTGTGTCTTAAAATCAGACGCAACAGTATATATATGTATGTATATATATATATATGTATATATATATATATATATATATATATATATATATATGTGTGTGTGTATACATATATATATATATATATATATATATATATATATATATATATATATATATATATATATATATATATATGTATATATATATATATATATATATATATATGTATATATATATATATATATATATATATATATGTATATATATATATATATATATATATATATATATATATGTATATATATATATATATATATATGTATATATATATATATATATATATATGTATATATATATGTATATATATATATATATATATATATGTATATATATATGTATATATATATATATATATATATGTATATATATATATATATATATATATATGTATATATATATATATATACATACGTACATATGTGTGTGTGTCTATATATAAAAATCATTGAATAGAGAAGAAGCATCAAATTCGGGCCAATGACTTTATATAACCCCACACTCCTATACATTACATCATATACAAATTATACTGTGGTCTTACACATATAAAAGAAATATATATATGTACAGATAAAAAATTCAAAAATATGTAGAAGGACCTGTCTGGAAAAATGTAAATAAAAATGACTAAAATAGCTGATTAACATGAATTATCAAATTAACTAAAAATTTACCCATCGATTAAAAATATATCAAAATAGTCACTTCTTAAGAATGAAGCAATCCATGGTAGGTCTGGTATCCAAGGGGCATAAGAGAGTTTCAAAGAAGGGTTAGTCAAATTCCATATCTATGGCCATTTCAGGAGTTCATTGCCATGGTCTGATTTGAAGTTAAAGCACATCTCAGCAATGACCCCTGATCAGAATGCACAGAACACTCTAGGAATTTCACAATGAGGTAGTTCACAAGAAATACATTACAGGCGTAATTCTTATTTATATCATTATAACCTTTAGCAGGACCAGTCCAAAATTCCTAACTAAAAAAGAACCCTATATAAATGAATTTTATTTCATGGCTAATGGGGTAGGTGGCTGCTATTTATAAGAATTTTTCTATCTAGTTTTGAAACCCAGTAGGCAAACTAAATATTATCTACCACATCCAGCCTTACTTCTATATACTTTCAGAAAAGTAGAAGAAAACTTATGGTTGCAGAAAGGGATCACCTCTGTAAATTTATTTAATGTTTTAGGCCCAAAGGACCTAAGGACGACAAGAGATTCCCTTATACACAACTTACACTTGTTGATATTAATGCTAAAAGAAGGGGCCCTTGAAATTATAGACTGTTCAAGAAAGTAACTTTTGTTATTCCTCTTTAAACCATGTACATAAGAAGAAAGTGTAGTGAAGTTAGAATATTTTTTGTTCAAAAACAAATTCATGTGGGCCCTGTACCTTGCCTTAAAATTGATAGTATTGCCTATATAAACCCTATCCAAATTGTCCTCCTTTCTAACTACGCATTTATAAATTACGTTTGTTATCAAACAGGATCCGTCAAGGGGACATAACATAGGGTTTCTGAAATCACAGGATTTATCAGAACCACCTTTATCCCTATTACTGATACTAACATTATTTATCTGGTTTCCTGCATTCTTCTTCTCAGATAGCCCATTAATTGGTGAACGTAAATGGTTGGTAACACCAACCTTAGGCTTATCAGAGCTTACCAGTCCAATACCACAGTTTCAAACAGAAGGATACTTCCAGTGTACTTGCCCACTTAATTTACTTCTATTAATAGATGCAATAATAGAAGCCAAATCCAGCATTACTGAGTTAGAAAATTTAATGGAGGATTTGTTGCAGATGGTGTAGTACTTATGATTCTTTGGGGAAATTCTTCAGAATCTTAAAAAACAACTTTGGCAGATTTCTTACTCTAAGAGAAAAAGGTGGGGCAAACCAGATGACTTCTCACATTCTCGAGTATGAGCTCTTGGTCTTACTTATCTCCTCACAGCTACTATTTCGCTTCCAATGTCTATTCCTAAAATCTCTATATGCGTATCTAATGGATGGCTTGCATTGGCTGCAATCTATTAATGCATTGCACTTTTCAAGACTTTCTGTGAAATGGTTGGGTGGTAGACCGGCCAGTTTGTTCTTAAGTCTCGTGTTAGGTATATATGAGATTTTAGTTTTGAAGCTGCTTAAATTTAGAGCATTGTTATATGCTGGTGCATGTTGATAAAAAATCTCTTCATTTGTGGACAAATTAGAGATTCTCATCAAAATGGCAGTAACAATGCTATCAATAGTAGATTTTGGATGATTGGAGGAGACATTGATATATGAAATAGATTTATTTGGCTTACAAAATGGGTAGCATAAACCTGTATCCAAATTCAAAGTAATAGCCAAGAAATTCACCACTCTAGAGTTAACATCAAAAGTAATGTTAAAATTAAAGAAATCTGCACTGAATTGATTAAAGAAATCTTTGAGAAGTTTCTTAAAACTTCTCAAAGATTTCTGTTAGTTATTCAACGCAGTTTTAGACTGGCCACATGCAGCTAGAAGTGCATCATCTCTATATAATCCCCCAGTAAGGAGGGGAAAACTATCACTAATCGGCAAAAGGAGATATAAGCCCACTAAGTTGGTCACTTGTACTGAATCTAAAGACCCCATAGTAATATCAAAGAAATTAGTTGAATCAGCCCTCCTCCAATTAGGCTCGTTAAAGGAATTGAGGGCCTCCTTTGTCGCTAAAATGACATCAATATCCAAACTAGGGGTATTCGCAAATATTTGAGTTAGAATAATTCGAAATATCAAATTGGATAAAGTCTAAATTAGGCCTATCAGTAAGAGAGTCAAACCATAAGATAAAAACCCCAGTAGATTTCCATAGGGGAAACTGAACCTAACAATGGGAATAATCTGATCAAAAATATACTTACTGATTCTGCTCAGATTGGACTTGGTTGGGCAGATTAATCTAATCAAAGGATTTGATAAAAAATCGGGCTTGTGGTCCTTCAAAAGACAATGTCGAGTTTTTGGAGCATAAGGTTAAGCTCTATCCAGCAGATAGAGTGGGGAACTTAGGTTAGATTGATGCTGACTGAGGGGAAGGTTGTTGTGAATATTAAGCTGGGGTCATTTTTACTATGTCAATGGTAAATAAATATATTGTTGCACAGAAGTGTACACATTTATACAGAATCAAAAGAAAAGAAAAGAATTTTTAGAAGTGAAATGATCAGGAATGAGATGAAAAGGAAGAGAAGTCAAATATTTAGGAGTGGAAGTAAGGTGGAAGAGAGGAGGGAGAAGAAAGAGAGAGAGAGAGATGGCAGATAAAGTTACTAGTCATTAGGAGTTTTAGGTAAATTGGTGAGTTACGACAGTAAAACTATCTATTTGCATATCTGCATGTACACTCTCTGTATGCCTATAGTATCCTATAAGTGTGCACATTAGAATAATTGTGGAGGGTGCTATTATTTATACCTTAAGAATGTGTTACATAACTTGTGTTTACAATTAAGAATTAGGTCACTCCATTCATTTAGGCAATTGCAGCAGTGCATAAAGGAAAACTTCTGTGATACAGAGATTACATTTGTTGCTATAACTATTATATGATTTGGCATGGTAAAGAAAGACCATTTTAAATTGTATAGAACTGCATTTTATTTTAGGTTATAAATGAGCTTAGACAAAGAAGTGCTGTTCTTGCTTGAGATTTAAAGCTAGAATAGTGGTTATCCACAAGCTGATATGTACATATTTGCAATATTCCATGGATACCAGACATTTATGCGCGATAGTTTGTGAGGCATCTATTATCTAAGGAACAGGAGGTGGGACGCGTATAGCTGCATAGGATTCTTGGTGCTAAAGTGGAATTTGCAGGGTTATGATTATTTGGAGTTAACCTGGAGTTATATGCATTATCCACCGTGGCATTAGGATTGAAAGTTATTAAGGTGGTGAGGGAGTCTTCTGGGGGATGTAGCTTATAATAGTTCATGTGTCTAGTGATATTAATCCTATTATTGCCTATTTCAGTGGTGGGTATAGCCAGATTGCTAAGTTGGTGAAGTGTATTGGTTGGAGTATTAGGATTAGGGCTGGTGGTGTGAGGGTTATTGTTAGTAAGGAGGTTTAAGGATGTCCTAGGTTTATGGGTTAGGATGTGTTGTATTAGCATGATTAAAGTTAACTAATTGTTGGTTACTAAATTTTTTTATTGTTAAGTCACTGCATTATACCGGCAATGTTAGTTGTGGCGGAATAGGAAAATTTAATCAATTGGGGGTTGAAGATTTTTCTAAGAGTACTGGATTTAGGGAAACGTTTCTTCATGTCTGAACTTGAACAGCAAAGTGGAGGTGGAACCAAATAATGTCACATGTCCTTGTCCACTTATTCCATACTCGGTTATCCGAGTATGGTTTGGGCTATGGAGGTGCATGATGGTGTGAATTTCGATGGGCAGCAGCAGATATGGAATCTGAAATCACAAGGTGCCTATTGAGTTCGCTACTATGGTAAAATTTGGGGGAATAGGGAGAGGGAGGAATACTGAGGATGCCTCAGGTTCTATCTAAAGGGGCAGATGTATCTGTAGTGCCAGGTTCAGTGGAGGAAGGATCACACCATATAGGGAGATATTTAATCAGATTTTCATATCTGGTGTGGTGTAGGGTGCAGTTGTAATATTCAGTGTATTGCTTGAATATCTCTTTATTGGTGGATAGGGATGAGGTCCTATAAAGCATGCTGTCCACAATGAATTTTAGGATTTTAGGGTGATTTGAGGAAAAGTTAATGTAATGAAAGTCCTCTCCAGTTTTATGATATGGATAGGTGTTGTTTTGTAAATCTAGAGTGACATCTCGGAAAGTAGCTGTTTTAATATTGGAATTGAAAGAGACACCCATGTTTTAAAGAAGTATCTGATTCCTTTCCTAATGGTTACTAGCATTTGGGATTGCAAACAGAGCATCATCCCTATATAGACCACTGGAAATATTAGGAAATTGTTTCTGGAGACAATGAAGCAGGTAACAACCCATGAAGTTGGTAACTTAGCTACTTCAAATTCCCCCATTGGGATGTTGAAGTAGTTAGGGGTATCTTTGTGGGCCCAGAGCTTTCTATTGAATTTTATAATAGTTCAGTAGGCTGCCAGGATAATATCACTATCACCTCTAGTTAGGTCAGAATATTTTTAGTGCAAATATGAAGACTTTGTTAAGTTGGATAGTAGATATGCTGGAATAGTACTGGTCTATATCTACTTGAACAAATTTGTATTTACCTTTGGAGCTCGAATGAATTTATATTTACCTTTTATTTGCATTCATAACTGTGAACTATAAAAAAAAACTATTTTTCGGCTTATGGGAAAAACTTACAATTTTCTACACCAATAAACTATTATTGTTCCTGAAAGTTGTTTTTTATACCTACCACAGACTGCTCAAAGCTTACTAACTTTCTACACCTAGATCCTTGGATTTTAACAATTACATATCATTATATATATATTTTTTTTTTTTCAAAATGTAACCACATGTGAAGCGTTGGCAATTTTTTTCCCTGTTTTCCTTTTCTATTTCACTTTGCTGTTTCTGAAGAAGAGCTTTGCTTGAAACGTAAAACCACCTTTCTTTCTTTCCCTGAGCATCTGCTAATACTTTACATGTATCACATCTTCACGTTTTTTTTTGTCTGTTCTTCATTTTTTTTTATTTACGATGTATATATATATATATATATATATATATATATATATATATATAATACCATCCTTAATATCATTCCTTTTTCCCTCCCACACCTGAGTATTTCATAGTATATTGACCAAACGTTTCATAAACAAATTACTGTTCATCACACAAACCCCTTTTCATACATTCACATATATAAACCATAATTTCTTTCATTTTATTTGCTCTCTGATGAATATGAAAACAAAGGAAACATGATTTGTACATGCCATTGTCTAAATAAACACATATAGAAAACCATTCCTAATTATCATTAGATTAAAAATATAAGTTTGTAATTTGAGTCTAGTCTGTGTCATGCTGATTAAACACTTGATGATAATAAAAACAATCATATAACTTGAAGCATTCTTTGAATTATGAGTGTTAGAAATAAACACTCTAATGATCAAATCAATTGTCTAGGAAATCATATTTTTGGAGAACCCTGCACATCTTTTAAAACTCAATTTTTCAAACTTTATTCGAATTTAAATTTTTTTACAAAAACTACTAAACCTAATATATTTCAGAGTTGTCAAGCATCGCCAGTTAATTAAGTCAAATGAAGAGGTTAAAGATAAATTCCTTATTCATATTTATCATCATGGAAAAAACCGGAAAACATTGGGTAAATAATGCCTTTCTTTATCAATATTTTTTTTTGTTGATTGATTTCTAATGTTGGCACAAATAGTCCTGTGCTAATGTTAAAAACCATCATTATTTCAGGATTAATAAAACGCAAGAAAGTACTGAGGGTTGGGTTAGTTAATTTATCTCTTGGCTCATAAGATATAAATGTACTACTTCTGTTCATTTGGCTATATTCATATCATCTTTTAAAAAGTTGTCACCTTATGTTAGAGTGGGTTGGCAGAATTGTGGTGTTTGTTCTGAGTTCAAATTGCTGTTCCCTCCCACTGAGGTCAACTTTGACCTTCATCCCTCTGCATTCAAATTCTACTGAGGCTAACTTTGCCTTTCATCCTTTCAGGGGCAGTGAAATAAGCACCATTTGAACACTGGGACTGATGTAATCAACATGTACCCTTCCCAAACTTGCTGGCCTTGTGCCAAACTTTGAAAATCTTATTATTATCATGAGTTTTTCTTCTTCCTTCAATTTTGTTTCTATTTCTTGCTGTGTGGCTTCCTGGCACCTAGGGAAAGAAACTTATTGGATACATTGATACGTCATTAAAATTAACACATCAGCTTCATCATCATCATCATCATTTAACATCCGCTTTCCATGCTGGCATGGGTTGGACAGTTTGACTGAGGACTGGTGAGCCAGAGGTTGCACCAGGCTTAGTCTGATCTGACAAAGTTTCTACAGCTGGATGCCCTTCCTAACGCCAACCACTCCAAGAGTGTAGTGGGTGCTTTTTACGTGCCACCGGCACAAGGGCCAGTCAGGCAGTTCTGGCAACGACCTCGCTCAAAAGGTGTTTTTACGTGCTACCTGCACGGGAGCCAGTCCGGCAGCACTGGCAACGACCACACTTGAATGTTGTTTTTCACGTGCCACCAGCACATGTGCCAGTAAGGCGATGCTGGCAATGATCATGCTTGAATGGTGCTTTTCATGTGTCACCGGCATGGGAGACAATCTGTGGCCCAGGCAACGATCACGCTCGGATGTGCTTTTAACGTTCCACTGGCACGAGTGCCAGTCAGGCAGTACTGTTATCAGCCATGTCTTTGCAAGTAAAGTTCATTGTCCAATGAATGAGGGGTACTCATAAGTGGGCCGGTTACACCTCACATTCGGATGTGCTTTTAATGTTCCACTGGCACAAGTGCCAATCAGGCAGTACTGTCGTCGGCCATGTCAGCAATCTTGATTTTGATTTCACTTGCCTCAATAGGTCTTTACAAGCAAGGTTTAATGTCCAATGAATGAGGGATATTCATAAATGGGCTGGTTACACCCACTGGCATAGGCCATGGGCTATGGTCTCACTTGGCTTGTCGGATTTTCTCAAGCACAGCATATCTCCAAAGATCCCTGTTACTAGTTATTGCCTCAGTAAGGCCCAATGTTTGAAGGTCGTGCTTCACCACCTCATCCCAGGTTTTTCTGAGTCTACCTCTTCCACAGGTTCCCTTAACTGCTAGGGTGTGACACCTTTTCACACAGCTGTCCTCATTCATTCACAACACATGACCATACCAGTGCAGTCGTCTCTCTTGCACACCACATCTGATGCTTCTTAGCTTCTTAAATCCAACTTTTCTTTCAGGGCACTTACACTCTGTCATGTATGCACACTGACATTACACATCCAGCAGAGCCTACTGGCTTCATTCCTTGCAAGCTTACGCATGTCCTCAGCAGTCACGGCCTATGTTTCACTGCCATGTAGCATGGCTGTTCGTACACGTGTCATATAGTCTACCTTTTACTCTGAGCGAGAGGCCCTTTGTCACCAGCAAAGGTGGGAGCTCTCTGAACTTTGCCCAGGCTATTCTTATTCTAGCAGCTGCACTTTCAAAGCATCCACCCCTGCTACTGACTTGGTCCTCTAGGTAACAGAAGCTATCAACTACTTCTAGTTTTTCACCCTGGAATGTGACAGAAGCTGTTCTCTGCACATCTTCTGTCTTTATAACACCTGAGCATTTGCCACATACAAAAACTATCTTGCTAGTTAGCCTCCCTTTGATATTGCTGCACCTCTTATGTGTCCATAGCTTACACTGGGTACATCTTATAGAGTTTCTACTTACGCCTATTGTTACAAAATGAAATAAAGTTGTCAAAAAAAAAAATATCATTTACATAGAAGGTTATCATTCTTACAGCGATAATACTTTTGCACTTCTTGCAGAGATGGTAAACCATTTAAAAATAATTTTCAATTTCGTTTTCAATCATTCCAAGTGTTCCTGCAATCACTGGTATTAGTGACCACCTTGAGATGCCACATTTTTTCAGTTTCGATGAACAAATATTTATATTTCCTGAGCTTGTCAAATTCTTTTTGCCACAAGGGATACTTGTCTTTATGATTTGGGTTTTTACAACAATGTCTGTTTTATTTACTTTGATGGTTGTGTCTGTATGTATAGGAACATCCCAAAGAATCACTACATTTTATCCCTCAGTTACAGTCTCAGAGTGATGTTTATACCACTTGTCAACAGTTTTGATTTTATAAGCCAACTCTGTCATGTCTTGATTTATACTCTACTGGTATTAAAACTTTACCCATAGATTGAGTGGTCTTCTGTTTCAATTTCTTCATTGCAGGATTGGCACTTTGGACCTACTCCATTTTTCATCACAATGGCTTGGTAGTTCCAGGTCAATAAGCTTTGATTTTGAACAGCTAAGATGAAACCTTTGTAGGTACCAATGAGTGTGCTGCTAGTTTACATCAGCTGGTTGGCTACAGGCCACATATTTGCCATGCAGAGTTTCTGCTCTCACCTAACACCCAATTGTTCATGTACACTTTTCCATTAGTTTTACTTCCTTTGCAACAATAGTTGCCACATTTTCCTCAGGCTCTCCAGCCTGAGTATCATTCATGAAATCAGTAGCAAATTGTTTGCTTGCCTTCGCCTTCAAAATGGAATGAAGCTTCTTATGCCTCTCATGATTTTCAACAAGTTTTAGCATCCAGTCAGTTGTTTCAAGATATTTGGTCAGTCCAGTTGTGGTTTTATAAGAAAGTTCAAACTGGATCAAGCTTTAACTTCTTTTGGACTCTGGGAAGGTAAAGATGATCAATGTCTGCCTTTGTACTAATTTTTCTATCAATTTTCTTTATTTTACTTGTATTCCAATTCAGTACATTGAAGCTATAAATAAAAACTAGGACTACTAAGGAATTTGTGGCAAACGCCTTGTTATGTGCATTCAGCTCAGATTTAATAACTACTTGTACTCTCCTATAACATTCCTTCTTCATTTTCTCTTTCATGTTTGCATGCTGAATGCCAGAGCCTTCATTTATTGCTAGGTATTTATAGTTTGTTTTTTTTTGCTGAAATTCCTTTATAACTGTTTCCAACAGTTAATCAATTTCCCTTGGAACACCAACCTGAATGCTTTTACAACCTGTGATGAGTC
The DNA here is from genome assembly GCF_046866305.1 of Octopus bimaculoides. Classification (NCBI taxonomy): domain Eukaryota; kingdom Metazoa; phylum Mollusca; class Cephalopoda; order Octopoda; family Octopodidae; genus Octopus; species Octopus bimaculoides. Next base: position 35,594,448 of record NC_142934.1, read on the forward strand.
AAATTAAGCTGCAGGCTCCACTCCTGGTGGTGCCCTTCCATCAATTCCTTTAAGTTTCTGTTTTGCAACCATATTCCCCCTGGAACCGACTATGGTTTCCTGCGCAGGCTCCCCGCTGGGTCATCGAAGTTAATGCCTTCTAGCTCATCATGTTTTGCCCCTATAGTTTTAAGTCACCCATATAAAAGTTAATATTGTTTCAACCTAGTACTCTGTTAGAATGATGATTGGAGATTCATGTTCCACAACACATGTTTCAGAAAGTTTGGAATTACTGGAGAAATTTTGAAGGTGTCCAGCAGTTTCAGAATCCATGAGTGCAGTATGCTGTCAAAAGCCTTTTTGTAATCAATTCACGTTGAACTGAGATTATTATTTAGGCAACAAGGTGGCATGCTGGACAAAATGCTTAGCAGCATTTCTTCTAGTCTTACATTCTGAGTTCAAATGCTGTTAAAGTCAACTTTGCTTTCATCTTTTCAGGATCAATAAAATAAGTACCAGTAGAGTACTAGCCCTGGCAGAATCATTAGCATGTCAGACACAATGCTTAGCAGTATTTCTCCTGGTTCTTTATGTCTTAACTTTGAATTCCACCAAGGTTGATTTTGCATTTCATCCATCCTTTCAGGGTCAGTATAACTAACTTCCTCTGCTAAAACTGCTGGCCTTGTGTCAAAATTTAATGCAATTATTATTATTATTAATGGTGATGCAACATTGAATCAGCTGGACTCAATGCCTTCCAGTATTTACATCCTTTTGTATTCTCAGGTTCTTTGCCTTTCACCCTACCAGGTTTGATAAATCCATGTCAGATGATAAGGATCATTTGATTCATAGTCCTTTAAATATGTCCTGGCTTTAGAAATTATGATTCTTGTATCTATAAAAAATTATTGATATTGATAAACATATTAGCCTTCATTCTGCACCACATATTGTCTATCCCTATATGATTGCCTGCACACACACTTATATCTAACTTCAATTGTTGAAATAATGAATACTTTTAGGAAAACGTGAGATCTCAGCCACTCTCTATTCAACTCGAGTTTCCCTTGGCTCCAGATTAGAAGATAATTTCCAGGCTTTACCAAATGGTGGGAAAGTAGAATTAAAGCAACGTCTTGTCACTGATGGTCAGTATGTTTTATAATTGTACTTTGTTATATTTATTACATAAGTGTAGTTTGTTTAAAAAAAGGAAATTATGATAAATATTTTGTTGGTATTCCAACACCTACTTTTGCACATTGTTCATAGCTGAGAGCCTAGTTCATTTAACTCTGAATATGTATGAGTTAGAGAAAAATATAGGAGATAGTTAATTGCAGAGGTCATCATCATCATCAGTTTAATGTCCACTTTCCTGTGTTTGCATGAGTCAGGTTTTTTTATGGCTGCATGCCCTCCCTTTTGTCAACCCTCACTTGTTTTCAAACAAGTTGACAGTTCCTCATGACTGGACATTTTCATGGAAGTCTAGAAAGAGGGACACTGCTTATATGATGGTGACATTCATTATGCCTATCAAATGATGTCTAGACAAGCACACGCATGCATGATGGCCTTCTTTATTTCCATCTACTAAATCTATTCACAAGGATTTGATCAGCTTTTGTCCACTTGGATATCAAAATTTGAGAAAACCCTCAGAAGTTTCAGTATTTTTGATGAAAAAAAGAGAAAATATTCATAACTTCCACTTATTTATATCTTCACAGCGCTGTAAATGTGACAGGAAAGTAATACCAATGTTGATCTCAGTTGTTTTTAGATTAGGTTAAGATTGTTATGTAACTGTCATTGAGTAGCAGTTAATTGGATATGATTACACTCAGAAACTGGGATGCATATTTTGTTACTTGTATATATTTCAGGAGTGTTAGTTCAGACTGTTTGGTCACACTGCTCAATTTTCTGAATTTGTTTCTGTGTATCATATTCTTTTCTCTGAGGATCTGGGGTGATGGGTATTGCAGAGATAGGAGCCACCTGGATACTCTTCACAGGCTTCCCTGTGAAAACCCAAGCAAATATCAACAAATGGTAGATGGAGCAATGTGCTGCAACAGCGCATACCTGACCTGATCAGTGGTTAATTCCTCCTAAGGAGCAAAATATGTGATGCAGGTTCAATTCAGAAAGAATCCATTTCAGTTTTTAATACAACTCTTTTGTATCTTTTACTTGTTTCAGTCATTAGCCTGCAGCCATGCTGAGGCACTGCCTTGAAGAATTTCTAGTCAAATGAATTGACCCCAGTACATTTTTTCTAAAGCATAGTACTTATTCTATCAGTCTCTCTGCCAAACTGTTATGGGGATGTCAAGCAGTGGCGGGGGATAAACAAAGATATATATGATGGGCTTCTTTCAGTTTCCATCTACCAAATCCACTCACAAAGCTTTGGTTGGCCTGAGGTTATAGAAGACACTTGCCCAATGGCCACACAGTAGGACTGAATCTAGAACCATGTAGTTGGGAAGCAAGTTTCTTACCACACAACTACACCTGCACTTAACTCAAGTATCATTTTCATACTGTTCTTTACTTATCTATATTTTATAACACTGACTTCAAAATTTAATATTCTAAAATAACTGGTTTCTTCCAATTTCTTTTTCAAGATCAAACCTTAACAAAATGGCCCAGTATGTTCCTTATAAGTCTTAGTATGATTTGTATAGCTGTCTTGATGCTACCTAATGAAGGCACTACCCCAGATACTATGGTGCCATCCTTTCTCAGAGTTACGGTCAATCAAAAGTGTGTGGCAGCTTATGTTCTTGGTACGTATTGATTTTATATTTTAATTTATGGAATACTTAATTAAGTTTACTCATTGTTAAGGATCAGATGAGCCCTGATCAAGCAAGTGTTCCTGTCATGACCATCTCATTTTTCTCCCCTTTTTTAGACAGTATATCTAGGACAATTATGTCATATCTTCCTTTCAGATAGTAGATTGTACTCTTCTACTATGTCACTTAACTGATTGGGGATATTTTTGGATATAGGGGAGTTCATGTCTAAAAATTTTCATAAATTTTAGTACTCCTTGCTGTGTCCAGCTGAGCATTTTTACACCCTAGTAGACTGGACTAGCAAAAGTTGAGTATTTTGTTCACGTGATGTAATATAATCAATTGCAAGTTTTGTTTCATTTGAGATATTAGAAATTCTAATTTTAGTAATACAAATTTGTGATTTTGTTATATTTAGTGGACCACGAGTCAAAATATTTAGTTTACCAAACAAGGTGAGGTTGATGGTCAACATTCATAATGTAGATGTTATAAACACTGATTACAAAGGCAAAAAGCCCAGTAACAAGATCCATGTGACCTGCCACTTATCAGGCAACCACAATTATCAGTTACAATAAAGCTTCATACTTCTTAAATTACATACTGTAAACATTTTTTTACTGCTATTTTATTCTTTTACTTGTTTCAGTCATTGAATAGCTTAGTCAAATGAATTAACTCTAGTATTTATTCTATTGGTCATATTTGCTGAACTGCTAAGTTAAATGACAATGTTGAAGTCCAGAATGGCACAATTCAGGGCTGGTTAGGCAAGGACTTCAGCATTTGTAGTAAGCCCAAAACGTTACATATTGTTGAAATTATTGATAGTTGTTACCTTTTTAAGCATGAGTGACTGTGTACCATGTTGTCATCAGCTTACTGGAAGTCTGAAATTCACTTGCTACTGGTGAGATTCTTTGACTAAAACCTCACCAGGTTGAAGAGTCCTTCATCAAAACATCTGATATCCATTCTTGGCTGATCCAGAAGTTCATAGATCATTACAGCAAAATGTATGGGAGAAAGGCATAGGAGTGAGAACGCAACCTTGTTTCAATCCACATGCATATGCAATTGAGAATCAATCATGATGTAAGGCACTTCCTGTCACCACCTTCAGCATGGCTTGGGCCATGGAGACAAAACAATCATGACACGTGGATACATGGCAGGTCAAGATACAGTCGAAAGCCTTTACCAGATCATAGAAGACAAGGAAAAGGAGTTTTGTTGTTTTTGACATTTCTCTTGAATTTGTCGCATAGAAGACCACAGGGAGCTCAGAAACCACATTGGATTCTGGAAGGACTATTTCTGTGATTACCTGAAGACACTTTGAGAGTATTCAAGCAAAGATCTTTTCTGCAATAGCAAGTAGTGAGATTCCATGATAATTTCCACAGCATTTTCTCTCCTTTCTTGAATAGGAGATGGCATCTTCGAGATCATGATATGCCTTCCACATCAGTGAAGAGTTTTAGTTTGCACAGCAATTCGCTATGTTGCAGCAATTTGAAGGGATGTTATTGAATCCTGGGGCTTTTCTTGTTTACATTGCATTCAGGAACTCTTGGCACTGCAGAGAGCATTCATTCAAGGTTGACATCATCATTCTAGTCAGGTGGAACTGGCATTGGTCAAGCTCGAATGGTACTTTTTACATGTCAGTCAGGTGGCACTGGCATCAGCTGTGCTCGAATGGTGCTTTTTACATGCAACCGGCACAGGAGCCAATCCAGCAGCATTGGCATTGGCCACGACTACAATTTCACTTGATTCAACAGGTCTTCACAAGCATGACTACAATCTCACTTGGCTTGCCGGGTCTTCTCAAGCACAGCATATTTCCAAAGGTCTTGGTTGCTTGTTATTGCCTCTGTGAGGCCCAACCTCATACCATGTTTTCCTGGGTTTCCCTCCACTGTTAGGGTGTGACACTTTTTCACACAGCTGTATTCATCCATACACAACACGACCATACCAGTGTAGTCATCTCTCTTGCATGCTACATCTGATGCTTATGTCCAACTTTTCTCTCAGGGCAGTTACACTCTGCACATTGACATTACACATCCAGCAGAGCATGCTAGTTTCATATGCATATCCTCAGCAGTCACAGCCCATGTTTCCCTGCCTTGTAGAATGGCTGTTTGCACACAGGCATCATACAGTCTACCTTTCACTCTGAGTAAGAGGCTCTTTGCTACCAGCAGAGGTAGGAGCTCTCTGAACTTTGCCCAGGCTATTCTTATTCTAGCAGCTACACTCTCAGAGTATCCACCCCAACTAATGACTTGGTCACCTAGGTAACTACTTCTAGTTTTTCCCCCTGGCATGTGATGGAATGTTTTCTGCACATCTTCGGTGTTTATTGCACCTGTGCATCTGCCACATACGAAAACTATCTTCCCAGTTAACCTTCCTTTGATATTGTCCATAGCTTACACCAGGTATATCTTATGGAGTTTCTACCTACACCTTTTCTACAGATTGAGCAGGACCAGCTACCTGAAGGGATTCGTGATTTGTCTGTCTTCCTACTTACTAAGACTTTGGATTTTGCTACATTGACTCTAAGGCCCTTTAATTCTAGACCTTGCTTCCACACCTGAAACTTCTCTAGTTTTGGTAGTGACTCAGCAATTAGAGCAAGGTCATCAGCATAGAGGAACAGCCTGTCTTGAATTCCTCTGTTATTACCCACAGGACTATGATGAATAAGAGGGGGCTGAGGACTGATCCTTGGTGGACCCCCACTTCTACCTGGAATTCTTCATTATACTCATTACCAACCCTCACATTACTGACAGGGCTTGTACGGCTCTTACCAACCACTCATCTATCCTTAGTTTCTACATTGACTACTAGATAAGGGATTGGGTGACTCTGTCAAAGGCTTTCTCCATGTCAACAAAAGCCAAGTACAGAAGTTTATCTTTGGCTAGGAATTTCTCCTGCAGCTGTTTTACCAGAAATATAGCATCAGTAGTGCTTCTCCCTGGCACAAACCCAAACTACATTTTATCTAAACTCTCTCCCTAATTAGAAGGCCTATGACCCTCTCTGTGACATTCATCACCTGATCCAACAATTTGTAATTATTTCTATCTAATACGTCATCTTTACCTTTGTAGCACTGCTAGACCAGTCATTGGGTATGGCTCCTTTGTGCATCACCTGTTTAACTATACAGGTGACTAGACTATAGACTACACTGCCAGATATTTTAAGCATCTGAGCAGTGATTCCTGATGGACTGGGGGCTTTCCCTGTCTTCATACCATTAATTGCTTTATCTACCAAGGTACTGTCAATTCGAATAGCTAGTCCCTCTATTGGGTTGACATTTGGCAGATTTTCTTTCTCTTCATTTAGCAAACTTTCATAGTCTCTCTTTGCAGTATCACTAAATGCAAGTGAGTCATCATCCATGCAGACACATTTCTCTCCTATGACACCATCTTGCAACTGAAAACACTTTAAGTCTCTGGTCTTCATGATACAAAACATTGGCAAATTTTTTCTTACCCACTTCCCTTCTGGCTCAGTAAACCTGTCTCCTAACTTCCCTTTTGGCGATCTGATACAGTTCCCTGCTACCACCACACTTCCAGTTCTTCCATGCCTGTTTCTTTTCCCTAATGGCCCTGTCAACTACATTGTTCCACCACCACATTACTTTATGTCGAGATGGGACTTTGCACCAGCCATAGATTTTGTCAGTCGCCCTCAACAGGCAGTCCTGTTGTCTTCCACATTATGTGATGTTATATCCTCCTCTATTTCATCTAAAGCTTCAAGTAATGCACCTCTAAATATCTGTCCATTCAGAGGATCCTTAAGCTTCCAGACCCTTCTTTTCCATGCTGGTTGTCTTCTGGGCAGCCTTTTAGCTCTGATCTTGAAGTCACTAATTACTAACCTATGTTGTGGGGTGCAATCTTAATCTGGATGGATGGAAAGAGACTTTTCTCATGAACTCTGTTGTTGTTGACTCACATCTAGCAAAACAGAAAAATGTTTCTACTAGCAGTCTAGGATGTCCTGTGGGTCAGTTAGGATATTAACATTTTCTGCTGCAAGTAGAATGCCATTTGACAACTTTACAGCATAGAAGTTTCTAAGATCTTGAGCGTCAGCATACTGTTGGAAAGCCCCTGCATTCTATTGCCATCAAGCTTCCTGCAACTCTCTCAGCTGGGTTTGGCACTATTGTTAAATCTTCTTGTAGCGAATTTTCTGAAACCTAGATATTAAATATTTTTCATGAGATAACCAAGCCTTTTGTCTCTCATCAATCAGACTGTTGATTTCCTTTCTGTTGTCATCAAACCAATCTTGGTTCTTTCTTTCAGAGATTCTGATAGGGCGTTTGGCAGCTTTGGAGATGTGCCACAAAAGATGGTCTTGAAATCAGTGTGTGGGTTACCACCTGCAAAGTCATGGTCCACTTTAATCAAATGCACATCATCAGCTTTCTTCCTTTGTCTTACTTTCCTGCAAAACAAAATTTTAAAAGTCTACTGGTATAAGGGTAATAGGAGCACTTTTGTCTGGGCAGACTACCCCAAAAAGGGAAGGCCCAATAAAAAGAGGGATAAACATTGGAAGTCACTTTCCCTTCCTGGCTGGGTAGCAGCACTCAGTGGGATACCCTTCATGTGCTTGTAACACTAAATTTAGAGGTGTATTACTTGAAGCTTTAGATGAAATAGAGGGGGATATAGCAGCCGAAATCTTAAGGCCAAAGCAAAACTGACCATAGGAACTTGGAATGTGAGGACCCTTTTGGACACTGACAACTCCGACTGACCAGCTGCCCTCATCTCGAAAGAACTTGCAAGATTCAATGTTAGCATTGCTGCACTGAATAAAACACAACTTTCAGATGAAGGAAAGCTCAAAGAGGCAGGTATGGGATATATTTTTTTTTTAGGAAAGGGAAAGATCAAGGAGAAAGAAGGACCCAGTATTAGGTTTACTGTCAAATCTTAAATCATCAATTAAATCTGTGATCAACGAGCGACTCTACTTGCAAAGTTCATCTTTGGCATTTCCACTTATGCTTCGACTCTTGATGCATTTTACCCATGATTTTTTTACATCATCCTTAATGTTCCAATCTAATAAGGTCTAGGCTGTCTCCTTGTGGAGCCACAAATTGGCAACAATGTACCTCCTACTCTCTCGGGATATGACTAAAGCAACTCCTCTTTTTGAATACGTCTCCTTGGGAAAGGTGTGATGGGTGCCCAGCAGAACTAAAAATACAGATAAACATACACAACAAGCTTCTTTCAGTTTCCATCTACCAAATCCACTCAAAAGGCTTTGGTTGACCTGAGGAGACACTTGCCCAAGGTGCCATGCATTGAGACTTATCTGGAACCATGTGGCTGGGAAGCAAACTTTTTACCACATCCTTGCCTGTCCAACCATCTTACATGTCTTCACACACTGTAGCAACTTCAATACTGGGACTTATTAATCTCAGAAAGATGAAGCTTTAGATTTGAATCAGTGTAACAAAATATCTGGTTTAGAGCTCTGATTTTCTTCAAAGTATTTCATTGACACCTCATAAAAATTAACTGTCTCACAATATTTTCAAAACATTAAATATGTGGTCGTTCATACAATATTCAGTAATCCTTTTTTTCTACTGTTAAATTATTTGGGAAGGAGAAGGTTAGATGTATAGCCGAGTGTACAGATGAGCTTTCAGTGTGACCTTAAGTCTTTTTTTAACAGTATATTGTTTTCCTTAATCCTCAACATTTTTACAATTTCAATTCTTTCCCAAGCCCAATCTTATTCTACAAAACAGCACATTTTTGTTGGGTAGAAATAAGAATATCTGGCTAGATGTAGTTTTTTTTATTTCATGCTAAGCATAGTTGTGTGAATCTATCAATCATTCTACTCGTGTTTTTTTTTTGAGATAGCCAACCATTTTGTTTTTGTTTATTTCCAGGTGCCATCACAATGATTCTGTTGAAATCATATTCTTAATTTTTGAAGTTCTTTTGTGTTCAAAGAATTCATGGAATGCAGATAAATTGGTTTTAGGGAAAATAAAAAATCCAACCTACAGTTGTAATATATAACTGTGTACTTTATATTTATTTCTAAAGCAAGACAGCAACACTTCTGACATCATATCAAACTATTCCTTAGAAAAATTTGATTTGAAAATGTAATGTCTAAATAAACTTATATTTTTCAAATTATGTTTGTACAAAAGAAAAAAACAATTTATCAATAAGAAATTTTGAATGCAATATGTATCATTTCCAGTTAAATGCTTCAGCTTACTATTTTCATTGTATAGAAATCAAATCCTTCCAGGATTGATAAAATACCAATCCACTTGTGCCAATGTAAAAAAATTTTTCAGTATATATGCAAGGTTATATATAGATTACCCATGTAATCTATAATATTATTGTTTCATGAAATGGACATAGGTCTTGAAGCTTGCTAAATTATTTACTTTATGAAATCATACTGAATTTGTCTTTTTACCTTGTCCACTGTAAGTTATAAGTTCCATATTGTTTGTTGTGTGTCACCTCCAGTCCATGAAAAACAACTGTAACTCCATTTTATATTCTTTTTGGTGTTATATGTACAAAAGTTAATAAACTGAATACAACAAATTCTTGCTTTTTCTTCTTCATAATGCATCAAGTCAAAAAGATTAACACTGAAAACTTTGCTCCTTTTCTAACATCTAAAACAAGCTATAATTCAGTTGCAAAACCAAATTTGGCAGTGGGAGATTAAATTTTCAACTTCCTGTTATAAAATACATAGGTATTGGCTGCCCTCCTCTTTCAGCTACAAAGAAGAAAATGAAAACAGATTTTTTTACAGTGGTAAATCTGCTAAAATAAAATGTCCAATAATATTTATTTATTGATGGAGTGAGCATTGAAACACAGCAGTAACATAAAAATATTGAAAACGACAAATACAGTTCTGGAATAAACCTTTTACTCAAATGAAATATTTTTTTTTTTTTTTTACAAAGTCATCAGTTATTGCATCAAATATTACAGTGATCTTACTGTGCCCTTTATTTGCGTTTAGGGAGATATTTTACTGTCACAATTTCATTATTGTTAGTTAATTTCATTAATTGTGTAAAATATTTCTTAGATGTCTTGATATCTTTAAACTTCACGACTATATATCTGCAAATAGAAAATGTCGGAATTATAACTTTCATTGCACTAGGTAAGCAGATAACTAAAATATTATATTACTCTACTTAGCAACTGATATTCATAATCAAAATGTAATACAAGTTCAGCATCCTAATTTAATGTCCACTTTTGTGCTCAGGTGGGTTGGATAGTTTACCAATTATTTTACACAAAGTGTAAATATATAAAAAAAAAAAATCAGGAGGGGTTTCTTATTTTTAAATTATGTGAAGAATTCTACACTGAAACATTTCCATTGTTTTTGCGCATTTTCAAATGATTTCAATTAGACTTGGTTAATATTTTCGCAATATTCTACACATTTCAAGTGTAATATATTCTCCAAAACATCTTTTATCAAAAATGTTAATTCATTAACTGAAAAATGAATTTCTATAAACAAATTTACAAAAGAAATTATTCATGGTTCATTTGTGGTTATTTTATCAGTCATAATCTCTCTTTTTTAAACAAACATCACGGTAGTCCAACAACAGAGGGAGGAAGCAGCAAACTGTTTTATCTTCCCCTCAAAGCAACATATAGATATCAATTCAGCAGCCCATCTGTAAGATTTGCAGTGTGAGTGAGAGAGAGAGAGAGAGAGAGAGAGAGAGAGAAAGAGAGAGAGAGAGAGAGGGGGAGAGAGAGAGAGAGAGAGGGGGAGAGAGAAAATTGCAAACAATGGATGAAATAAACATGAAATGATAAAATCGTATAAATAAAAGGATGTCACTACAGATGTATACGCCCCTGATTTTGTTGCCATACAACATCCAGAAAAATGGATACTTCTCAACAAAATTTTCTACAAATACCACTTAGATGTTGTGGCTTCATAGTATATAGGGACTTATGAGAAAGAATTTTTCCAAGGGAGTGGAGAGAGGAGTTTCGGAAAATCCACACGATCTGACTTTTTCCCCTCATAACTTTCAGGAAAATAGATATAAACTGTCACTTTGGTGACAGTTTATACAAATCCCTTCCAAACGGGCATAGATTGTGATTATAAAGAATTATATGGGGAAAATTGGGGGGGGGGGGGGTCGCCATTTCTATTTAAGCCACAACCTTTGAAATGATGTTGTTAGGGGGATCTTTGTTTGAAAAATTTTGAAAACACTCCCTCATATCATTCCACTCCGGACAACAACTTTAAACCCAAATGTCAAGGAATAAACATTATCTTTGTCCTTACTTGACCAGTTGAAAATAGACAAATCCAACATCTAAGACAGATTGGGCTATGTTAAAAAATGGAAAGAAACATCGGATTATGAAATCCTTGATGGCCAGAGTTCAAAAAAAGATAACATATTCAGTTAGAACATTTTTGATCATAGATCTGTTCAAATGGGTCTAACCTGGAGCTAAACAATCATCACCAACACCATTAACAAGATACTGCCCTTCATATACTTTCTAGTATTCCAACAGTTTCATAGCAAACTATACCTGAAAATATTACATTCTGTATTGGAGTTGCTGCTGGAATGGTGAATTCTAGCCTAACTTATTTACCTAATACTGAATTTCTATTCTTGCCAGCAACTTTAAATAATGACTAATTCAAAACAAGTGTGTCTACTTAGAGAGAGAAGGAAAAGAAAAAGAAAAAAACTGACCTGTCTTTCTTCAAAAGAATTTTACCATCAAAGAAATCTGACAGCTGCAATAAAGTGAAATGTTTAAAGTATCCTTCTATATACAATATCCGAGAACATACTTTCTCTTCACCTGCCAAAAAGAAAAACAAAGCCTAATATTAAATTTAACAAGACTCATCATCAGCGTTTTACATTCATTTTTGCATGGGTTATATGTCGAGGCAGCAATTCAACCACACCATTTTGCAAACAATGTAATATTTCCCCCCATGACTAGGCAAGACTTAAATGAATGACTTCTCTTCCATAACTGATGCATGCTCACAACCAACACATGGCATCCAGGCAAGTGTATATGTACATACAAATATACAACAATGCAAGTAAGTTAGCAACATTTAACAATTTAACCCCTTAACATTCAAACTGGTCAAATCCAGCTCAAGCATTCTACATGTTTCAGATTCAAATTGGCCATATCTAACCTTTCACACCTAACTTACACTAACATTCTGAAAATAAACAATCACATAATTAATTCAAAACAATTTAAATAAAAAAATATTACCTTTGACAGAGTAATCTGAACACTAAAGGGTTAAAATGGCTATATCCAGCCCATATCTGGTGAATGGTTTTATTAGACAAACTAAAAGAAACCCGTGATATATGTGTATACAGATATATACATAGACATACATATATATTCACATATAAAGACATTAGATGCACTAGCAGAAAGGCTGCCTTCTGGGTGGTTTTCTACTAGCCACCTGATTCCCAATTCTAATAATTTTTATAATTTACATGTAATAATTTCTTTGTATAATAGTGCTTGCTTGCTTAGTAAATATTGCTTTCATTATTTTATCAGTCATAATCTCTCTTTTTTAAACAAACATCACGGTAGTCCAACAACAGAAGAAGAAGCAGCAAACTGTTTTATCTTCCCCTCAAAGCAACATATAGATTTCAATTCAGCAGCCCATCTGTAAGATTTGCAGTGTATGTGTGTGTGTGAGAGAGAGAGAGAGGGAGAGAGAAAATTGCAAACAATGAATGAAATAAACATCAAATGAAAAAATCGTATAAATAAAAAGGATGTCACTACAGATGTATACACCCCTGATTTTGTTGCCATACAACATCCAGAAAAATGGATACTTCTCAACAAAATTTTCTACAAATACCACTTAGATGTTGTGGCTTCAAAGTATATAGGGATTTATGAGAAAGAATTTTTCCAAGGGAGTGGAGAGAGGAGTTTTGGAAAATCCACACGATCTGACTTTTTCCCCTCATAACTTTCAGGAAAATAGATATAAATTGTCACCAAACTGACAGTTTATACAAATCCCTTCCAAACGGGCATAGATTGTGATTATAAAGAATTATATGGGGAAAATTGGGGGGGGGGGCGCCATTTCTTTTTAAGCCACAACCTTTGAAATGATGTTGTTAGGGGGATCTTTGTTTGAAAAATTTTGAAAACACTCCGTCATATCATTCCACTCCGGACCTATTTTGGCCAATTTTTTTTCCACTTTTTCTGTACTTTGGTTAAAAAAAAAAATTTTTCAAGGGGAAAAGTGAGTGATTTAAGGACGATTAGCACATCCAAAGACAACCCTCCTCTTTTCTTTATTGCTCTCACATGTATTGATGTTTGCAATATTTTTTTCTCATAAATACATATAAATGTATTTATAAATTTGAGAAATTATGAATTTTTTGCAACCCCACTCCCTGCCCCTGATTGTTTCTGTTTAGAAATTAAAATACTAGAGATTTTAAATACAGCGATTTTAAAAAAGTTATGTAAACAATAATTCATTTTAATAGCATACTCTTCGGTTAGAAAATTTTTTTTTTTTTTCTTACACACACACACGGCTTCGCTTGATTGAGATGGGGTAAAAATTTAGATTACAATTTATTTTGTTGCCTATAGTCTACCAATGGACCATGCGTGTGTTACTTCAGCATCATCATTCCATAAAATATGTTTAATGGGAGAAAAATATTGAAAAAACATCAATACATGTGAGAATGAAAAGGGAGGGTGGTTTGGGTTGTGCTAGAAACAAAAGCGAAATCTCCCTGAATTGGTCACCTTGAAAATTTTTTTTTTTACCACAAAGGTTTTTAAATAAAAAAACAGAAAATGGCCAAAATCGGTTTGGATAGTTATTAATGTAATGCTTACAGCATTCCAAACGGCCATAACAACAAAATCACTTTCAAATTTTTTGCACAAAAATTGGATCTATTTTAAAACGGGGGCCACATTTTTCATTAATGTTTTACGTAGTGTTTTTGGTACGGAAAGACTTTCAAACTTCGTATACTTATCTATTTTGTGTTATAGAACAGAAAAATATTTTTGTATTCGAATTTATTTCATGTAAAAAATTGTCTTATTTCGATAATTTCAACCAATCACTGACAAGGAGTAAATGTAAACAACTGAATAGTTGTTTACATTTACTCCTTTGGCTGATTAAGCGATGTAAAGCGTATTTAATCTCCATACCTTCGTTTTATTTGCTTTTTTCATTTTAAATTTGCTTTAACCCTAACCCTAGAGTTAGGGTTAGGGTTAATTGTTTCAGAATCGTTTGTTTATGTAGTCGGCACTTAATGTATATCGGCTAAATGGACGTCAGTGATTGGTTGAAATTACAGAAATACGACAACTTTAACATGGAATAACTTATGAATTTCTTTTTTTTTAAAGAAGACTAAGAGAAAAAGATGTTTTATATGACACATTCTACCAGTGTTCCAAGTTTCAAAGTGTTTCGTTAATGAAAAATGTGGCCCCCGTTTTAAAAAAGATCCCAAAAATTATACAGGTATTTTAAAAGATTTTCATTCGATAACGTTTTTACATTACATATATATTAACAGAATAAACTGTTGGTTTTCCAAATAGAGAATTAAAAACTTGAAATGAAAACATTGAAAGATAAAGTGAGAGATTTTGCAAATGAAAATGGAATACTCCACAATGAATATTTAAATTTGCTAGAAATTGGAGTTAAAAAATGCAATAAACTTGAAAAATCAAAATTATAGAAAATTTCTTTGAACATGAATTTATAAAAATATTTCCAAACGGTCAACCCTTTAATAATTGTTTTCCTTTAGTACTTTTAGTAACTGTAACATACGTAATGAATAAGTAGCCTTCTCTATTATATTATAGATACATAGATATAAACACACATAATACACAGACAGAATTTTAGATCGCCTTGATAAGGATGTATTGACATATGTTTTTGGAAATATTAATTTTTATATACACATATGTACACCTATATACCTATATATATACCTATATATATATATATATATATACACACACATACACATATATGCATATACATATATAGGTAGATACAAATATGTACACCTATATACATATATACACACACACACAAATATCAGATCATCTCACAAGTGATGTCTGGACTTCAATATTTCCAATTTGTAAACACTTTAACAGTATTTTAGAAGTCTAACAGCATCAAGTAATAATTATATGTATTCAGATTAATTAAATTTCTAATTAAATCTCATTTTGCAGAATAATCTAATTGAAATTTCACTAATTATATCTCTCTAAACATAGAAGTGTCTAAGGAACATTTGAGGCACATGATAACTCTGCAGCCAAAGCAACTCAAGATTATGAAGAAGAGTGCCTGAATGAAAGAACTTGCAGATGATGGTTTGTATAATTCAGAAGTGGAGATTTCAGCCTTGAAGATGAGGCCCAAACAGAACATCTAATTGAGTTTGATGAGAAGCTTCTTTTGACAGAACTTGAAAAAGATCATGCAGCTTCAGTTGAAAAATTGACAAGCAAACTCATTCAAGCCATACAACTGTTCACCGCCATCTTCAACAGCTTGGAAAAGTCCCAAAAGTCAGAAAATGGGGGTCTCATGATTTATGTGAAGCCAAATCCAACTGCAAATCCCAAGTGGGCATCTGCTATTCTCTTTGTTCTTGTGAACTCATTTTGCCTTTTTGGACAGACTGGTGACGAAAAATGGGTCTTTTATCAAAATGTTGAGCATTGTGGACATTGGCTCAGTGAAAGGGAAAAGGCCTAACCACAACCAAAAAAGCGTACTCCATGCAAAGAAGTCATCCACTTTTGAGTTGCTACCAACTAATGCAACAATCAATGCTTAAATATACTGTCAGCAATTAGAGTGTTTAAATACTGCTTCGAAGTAAAATAGGCCTGTTTTAGTGAATCAAAAGAGAGTGGTGCTTTATCAGGACAATGCAAGACCTCACACAGCAAAGATTACCTCACAGAAGATCGAGGAACTTGGCTGGGAGAAAATTGTTCATCTGCCTTATTCCCCAGACCCTGCTTCTTCAGATTAGCATTTATTCCGTAATTTACACAATTATTTGGATTGATTAACTCTCAAAACAACTGAGGAGGCCTTCTTTTCAAAACCGAAAGAGATTTTCACTAATGGGATTAAAAAGCTTACAAGTAGATGGAAACATGTCATAGACAATTTTGGAAACTGTATTGACGATTAAGTTTCATTAAAATGTAAGACTTGATCACTTGTTCTCCTTATCTGAAATCTGGTCGTTACTTATGGGTTGACTTGATATACACATATGTGTGTGTGTTTATATATATATATATATATATATATATATATATATATATATATATATATATATATATATATATATATATGTATATATATATCTGGTCATCCCATAGATAAGATTTTTTCCAATTGCATGATTACCTTGTCCTTATTCTTAGTGTATGTTTTGAAGAGTAAGCAACAAAGGAGCACATTCGGTGTATCTTGCTTTATGAGTTCAATAAAGGCAACATTACAACAGAAAGTGCAGGGTATATTAATATGGGGATCGGACAATAAGTGTAATCCAGTGTCAATGGTGGTTCAAGAAATTGCAAGCCAGAAACAATATTCTGGAAGACCAGCCTCGTGCTAGAGGATCTGTAAAGCTTGATGAGGATGTCCTGCAAACCCTGATGGAACAAAATCCCATCGCAAATGTTGAGGAACAAACAGAGAGGTTTGGATTTGGCCATTTAACCAGTCATGCAAGTCAGGACCAATTGACCATCTTTGCTTTCAAGACAAAAGGCGTTCTTCCATAAGGATAATGCATGGCGACCTACAGCAAGGATGACATTTCAAAGGTTGGAGCAGTTTGAATGGGAAACGATGCCCTACCCACCATATTTGCAGGACATTGCCCCATCCAAATATAATTTATTACACAGTCTTCAAAATCATTTAGACGGCAAAAAATAGAACAGTACTGGAGGAGTACTTTTCGTCATGGACAAGTGAATTTTGGAAGAGGCGCCTTGCAAGTCTACCAGAGAGAGGGAAGTGCATTGTAGAAAATGGAGAATATATTTTAGATTAAAAAAGAACTTTGTTTATCTTAATTTTGAAAAAATCAAAGTATAAAAAAAAACCATTATTTATGGGATGACCTGATATATACATGTTGTTGGCACTCTGTCGCTTACGACGAGGGTTCCAGTTGATCCGATCAACGGAACAGCCTGCTTGTGAAATTAACGTGCAAGTGGCTGAGCACTCCACAGACACGTGTGCCCTTAACAGAGTTCTCGGGGATATTCAGCGTGACACAGTGTGACAAGGCTGACCGAGGAAGTAAGAGTGAGAGAAAGTTGTGGTGAAAGAGTACAGCAGGGTTCGCCACCATCCCCTGCTAGAGCCTTGTGGAGCTTTAGGTGTTTTCGCTCAATAAACACTCACAACGGCCGGTCTGGGAATCGAAACCGCGAGTCCACTGCCCTAACCATTGGGCCATTGCGCCTCCACCTGATATATACATACATACACATATATAGACACACACATAAACTTTTATTGTTTAATTTATAATTTGACTGCCTTAAAGGGTTTTAGTTGAAGAAATCAACTCCAGGACTTATTCTTTGTACTTAGTACTTATTCTAGAAGTCTTGTGCCCAAACTGCTAGGTTACGGACGGACAAAAACAGACATAAAGGGACACACACATATATACCACAGGCTTTCATCAATTTCCGTCTGCCAAATCCACACACAAAGCTTTGGTTGGACCAAGGCTAAACTATAAGACACTTGCTCAAGGTGTTACGCAAGGTGACTGAACCCAGGGCCATGTGGTTGAGAAGCACACTTCTCACCAGACAGCTATGCCTTCACATAAATATACATATTGGGTCATCCCATAAATAATATGGTTCTTTTTCTACTTTTATTTTTCAAAATTAAGACAAAATTCTTCTTTGGAACAACCCAGAAACACTGGTGCACCTGAAGAACAACAATAGAGTAATCAGAGGGAAATGAGATCTAGAACTCTTCAGGGTGTTAGGGAAGCAGTTTTATAAAAAGCACAGATGTGTGAAACCGAAAATGGCTACCATTTCAATGATGCTGTTTTTCAGAGGTAATATAGTGGTGTTGCAAAATTTGGCTTGTGTAAATTGATTTCCATTACGTCCTTCAGATTGTATCAAATATCATGGATTTATCTACAAAGTTAAGCACGTTCTTAAAAATTGAAACCCATCAGTGACTTTTGGGACAACCTGAATATACACATATTTGTAGACATATACGTACACACACATACATAAGTACACATAAATACATTTGCACACAAACACATATACATGCATACACATATATATATACACACACACACACACTATATGCGATACATATATGTACATACCAAATGCGCTATGGATGTGCACATACCATATGCGACATATATAATCTATAAATATATATTACATGTGATATACAAATGCATTATATATAATATACATATTCATTATATACAATATACATATTCATTATATACAATACATATAATATATATATATATATATATATACAAAGTTCAGAGAGCTCTTACCTCTGCTGGTAACAAGGGGCCTCTCATTCAGAGTAAAAGGCAGACTGTATGATGCATGCTAGTATACATATATAGAACAATATAGCATGTATATGTGTATGTATACTGGCAGAGATACACAGCCTTGGGATTAAACTGGCACAGTTTTTTTATTGTTTTACTTCTTTCAGTTATATGACAGCAGCCATGCTGGAGCACCGCTGTTGGTCGAACAAGTCAGCCACGGGATTTATTCTTTATAAGCCTTGTACTTATTCTATCAGCGTCTCTACAAATATCCCCTCTGTCATAAGCTATGACTGTGGAATATGCACATGTGAGTATGTATGAGTGTATGTCTATCTTCACATTTGTATTTATGAGTGTTCAAGAGCCATGAAGATACACAGGCCATTACAGTTAGCTATGATAAGGTGATGACAGTTACAAAGGGTAATAGCCCAATTAATTAGGAACAGAATTAGGCTAGATGAAATGCAATTTGACTTTGTGTCAGAAGAAACATTACAGATGCTATTTTCATATTTCCATAGTCAGGCAACTGCAAGAAAAGCCATTCTACTTCGTATTTGTTGATCTAGAAAAAGCCTTCGACAGAGTATTTTGCTCTCTGATATGGTGGTCTCCGAAAAAGCTAGGGCTTGTGAAAGCAGAACAAAGTATGTGCAGGTATGCTGTTAGAAAAGTAAGAGTTAGTCATGTATATAGTGACCAATTTAGTGTAGAGGTAGGTGTTCACCAAAACTCAGTCCTCAGCTCCGCCTATTCCTCATTGTCCTCCAGGCCATTATAGAGGAATTTCAGACTGAAAGCCCATGGGAACTACTATATGATGAAAACTAGAAAAGAAATTCCAGGAGTGGAAGCAAAACCTGCAAAGAAAGTTAACTTAGCAAAGGACTTAGGAAGCAAAAAATTAGACAGGACCATACCCATTTCAGGTAAATGGCCGTGTTTCGTATGTAGGCAGAAATTCCATTTGGTGTACCCAGTGCAAGCTTTGGACACACAAGAAGTGCAGTGGAATAGTAGCTCAGTTAAGAGAAGGGAGTGTTTGTTTGTGGAAGATGTACAGGAACCATAAAGACTATGGATACATGGGAAACTGATTTCTTCAAATGTCCCAGAGGCTCTCTGAAAGTACTAGATAATTTCTGTGACCTAGGTAACATAATCAGCAGCAAAGGAGGATGTTACTGAAAGTGTAATTGCTAGAATAAGAATGAGATGGAGAAATTTCAGACAGCTTTTACTTCTGTTGGTAGCCAAAGGTCTCTCTCTCTAAGCAAAAGGAAGATTGGATGATACTTGCGTATGAATAGCAATGCTATATGATAGTGAGAGGTGGACCCTGAATGCAGAAGACATGTGAAGACTAGATAGGAACGAAGCTGGTATGACCCACGAGATGTGCAATATCAGTGTACACATGCAAGAGAGTGCTAGTATATTAAGAGAAAAGTTAGACACGAGAGGAATTATATAGTGTGCAAGAGAGAAGACTGCACTGGTTTGGTCATGTGATGTGAATGGATAGGGACAGTTGCATACGGAAGTACTGATCACTTAATGTGGGAGAAGTTGTGGAAGAGGGAGACTGAGGAAGATATGGGACAAAGTATTGAATGCTGATTTCAAGACACTGAGCCTTACAAAGGAGTTGACTAAGGACTAAGATATCTGGTACAATGCTGTACTTAAGAAGACTCACCCACCACAACAGAATTGATATCCTAAAACCAAGGTGCTATCCAAAAAACACTAGTGCTGGTGCCATGTAAAAAGCACCGGTGATGGTGTTATATAAAAAGCACTCCATACACTCTGTAAAGTGGCTGGTCTTAAGGACATCCAGCTGTAGAAGGCAAGCCAAAACATTCTTCAGAACATGGTACCCTTGGCCTTGCCAACTCAAGTCATCCAACCCATGCCAGCATCGAAAACAAGTTAAATGATGGTGATGAGGATATATATACATGTAAACACATACATACACATGTTTGCCCCGATGAATGAGCAATGTCAGTATGCATGTACAGCGAAATACATTTCTACTTTGTCCTGAGAGAAAAACTGGGCATCAGATGTGGTGTACAGCAGCGATAATTGTACCAGTATAGTGGAGATTGAGCCAGTATGCAGATGGATGAGGGCTGTATAAAGAAGTGCACATTACTAAGCATTGAAGAAACTTGTGGAAGAGGTAGACTTAGAAAGACATGACACAAAGTGGTAAAGATTGATCTCAAAATGTTGAAGATCTCTGAGATAAAAGAAATTGAATGACATTATGGTGTGCTTGAGAAGGACACATCCATGTTAGCAGAATTGAGAGACTGTCAAACCTTCCCCTACAACTTATCTTCATGACAGCCACTCTTCTATCAATCTTCTATGTTACTCTATTTTCTTCAATTCCCCCAACACTGACTAATATCCTCTGCATCCAACTCATTCCATATTTCTACCCACACTTGTCACACTATTTTCACTCAGTGGACTTACATGCACATACACTTTTTCTACTCTTCTATCCTATTCTGTCTCATATTCATGTTGTTCTTGGACCTCACATCTCTTTCTTTCGTTCACTCATTTTCCAAGCAGGCTACCCATGTAGTCACTTCTTCAGCAAGACACCTGTTCCTCTCCATCTATTGTAGTTTCTTATTCCTCCAGTCTATACCTCACTCAAACAACGAGCTTTATCTTGCAGGTACCTGGCAATCTCACCAGTGATAGTGTCACGTAAAAAACACCCATTACATTCTGTCAAAAGGTTGGTGTTAGGAAATGTGTCCAGCTGTAGAAACCATACCAAATATCTGTTTTTGTCAAACTGTCCAATCCAAGCCAGCATGGAAAAAGGAAGTTAAATGCTGATACATACACACACATGCACATATAGGGTATGCGTGTGTGTGCATATATATATATATATATATATCATCATCATTTAACATCCGCTTTCCATGCTAGTATGGGTTGGACGATTTGACTGAGGACTGGTGAAACCAGATGGCTACACCAGGCTCCAATCTGATTTGGCAGAGTTTCTACAGCTGGATGCCCTTCCTAACGCCAACCACTCAGAGAGTGTAGTGGGTGCTTTTACGTGTCACCCGCACGAAGGCCAGTCAGGCGGTACTGGCAACGGCCACGCTCAAAATGGTGTATTTTATGTGCCACCCGCACAAGAGCCAGTCCAGGGGCACTGGCAACGATCTCGCTCGAAAATCCAACGAAGGCCAGTCAGGCAGTACACACACCCACACAGTATCTTACAGTGTGTGTATATATATATATATATATATATATACATACACACACACACAGTATCGTACACCCCTAAAAAATTTCATTAAAATTGCCGTTACTCTGAAAATATCAAAGGAAATCAAGCAAAATTTATACTGAATAAAATATATTATATATGCAAACATTATACAAATTTGGAACACAAAACAAGAAACATTTTCAAATGTTACAAAAATATTTACAACCTGAAGGAAATTTGCTATATTCAATATTTTATCCACTTTTTTACTAAATTCAGATATTGCTGATAATTTCAATTCTAATAAATTATTTCTCCTGGGATTTTTGCACCAGTCATTGTTACTGCATCTGCAGGAATTCTGATTTGTATATTGTGGTGAAAATCTTCAGCACTGTGATTAAAATGGCAACAAAAGGAAAAGAACTGTCTGAAGATTTGAAGAAAATTATTTTTAATTTGCAAAGAATGGTTTAGGATATAAGTTTATCAGCCAACAAATACATATTAGCGTAAACACAGTTTCTAAAGTAATTCAGAAGTACAAAGCTAATGGATGATTACATCATCCTGGTCATCCTATTTTAACTGCATATGATATTCGCCACATCCAACATTGCATGATGGACGACCGGCAATCATACTGCTTTATCTTTGGCCTAAGAAGTGTTTTCTATTAGTGGAAACAGTGTATCTGCTTAAACAGTTCATCGAAGTTTGAACCAGTATGGTCTTCATGGATGCATTCCTCGTAGGAAGCCTCTCCTCACTACCACGCATAAATTAAGTCATCTTTCTTTTGCCGAAACCTATGTGAGTAAGGGGAAGGAGTTTTGGAATAAATTTCTTTTTTCTGAGGAGACTAAAAATTAACTTGTTTGGGTCAGAGGGTATTAAACAAGTATGGTGATATTCGGGTAAAGATAATAGCAACAAATACACCATGCCTACTGTGAAACTTGACAGCAGAAGTGTTATGCTTTGGGGATGCGTAAGTGTGGCTGGTGTGGGAGGACTCACATTTATTGAGAAAACAATCAATTCAAGGCTTTTTTGTTACATACTGCAGAAAACGATGTCGAAAAGCATCAAGGAAATATGAAGACATCCCATGTTCCAACATGATAATGACCTTAAACACTCGTCAAAGATGACAAGTTTTTATCATGTCGCCTGATTTAAACCCAACAGAACATCTGTGGGGTATTTTGAAAAGGAAGATTGATGAGAAAATATCCCACAATTTAACACAGCTGAAAGACATCATTCAGGATGAATGGAGGTTGATTTCATCAGTTATATGCAGAAATTTAGTCGACTATGCCTAGAAGATTTAATGCAGTCATTGAAAGCAAGGATGGTCACACCAAATATTGAGTATAGCAAATAATCCACTAGGGTGTACATATTTTTGCTTTGTTTGAAAATTAATATTTTGTATATATCTTTGAAAATATTTATTGTTTTGTGTTCCAAATTTGTATAATGTCTGCATGTATAATATATTTTATTTAGTTTAAATTTTGTTTGATTTCCTTCAATATTATCAGAATAAAGGCAATTTTATTTCTTAGGGGTGTACATACTTCTGTGAGATACTGTATACATAATTCACACACATGCACATCTGTAAAGAGTAGACATAGATAAGATGCAGTTTGGTTTTGTCCTTGGAAGAGGCAGCTTAGAATCTTACTGGTGAGGCAATTGAAGAAGAAATACTTAGTGAAGGATAAACCTTCATTCCTGACTATTGTAAATCTGGAAGTCTCCAAGGAAACTAGGTGTGACATATGAGGACTGCACCAGCTATGTACAAAAATGCAATAAGTAAGAGTAACAATGATTTCAGAGACTATTTAGTGTGAAGGTAGTTCAAGGTTCAATACTCAGCGTACTCCAATTCATCATAGTCCTATAGGCCATCATAAACGAGTTTAAGGCTGGCTGTCCATGGTAACACATACTGATATGTTCTCATAGCTGAATTTAGAGGGAAATTAGAGAGGAAATTCCAGGTATGGAAGCTAAATCTAGAATGGAGAGGTCTTAACATAAACTTAGCAAAGACTAAGGTGTTAGTTAATATGAAAGGAGACAAAACCCTGGTATCTTCAGGGAAATGGCCTTGTTCAATATGCAAAAAAGGAGTAGGTATAACCTATACACTGTAGTAAGCTATGGACACACAAGGTGTAGTGAAATCAGAGGCAGACTATTAGAGAACATGTCACATGTACTGCACTGGAACAGTATATACTATGAGCACACTGGAAATAACTTCTCTTAAATGCCCAGATGTCTTGCTGGCAGTAGTTGATAGCTTTTGTTATCTGGGAGATGTAATTGTCAAGGGAAGTGGTAGCTAGAGCAAGAACAGGTTAAAAAATGTTCAAAGAGCTATTAATACTGCTGGCAACAAAGGTCTTTTCTTCAGAGTTAAGAGTAGATTGCATGCTGCTAGTATTAGAACTTTGAATCTGCATGGTAGGGAGACATGATAATGTCTGATCCTAGAACCCTAAATCTCACAGAGGAGAGAGCAAAACACCAGGATGACTGATGATATGCATTTCTTAAGAAGACCTGCATACCTCAGTGAGAACAAGTTCTTGAAGGGCTCTGTAGGTGTGTGTGTGTGTGTGTGTATGCACAGCTAGGCCAGTCACTCAATTACCTTTCTCCTCATCACCCACCACCTCCCAAATCGCAGCTCTTCCCACTACACAAAATCATTTTATTTGTTATCCATTTTTGATCCATTGATACTGTTCTCAGCATCTATGCTTTCATTGATCATGCCCCTCCCACAGAGCCACCAAATTATTTCCCATCCCCTATCATTATGTCTCTCACCCCCTCATGCACTATGCCTGTTGCTTCTCCCTTTGTTACCTTTCTTGCCCTTCTCTTGTCTACTCTATCACTGTTAATATTCTGCTGTACTGCACTGCCAATCATCTCCCCCACCCCACTCATTCCCCATCTCTCATCTCCCCACACTCCTGCTTATTCTGTCACTCATTTCCAATAAGTTCCTATATTGAAGATCCATTCAGATACGTAGTCATTAACAATGAAAGTGTTAAAATCGATACAAAGCATTGTAAGAAAATCTGCAATACAGTATATTTTTACTACATGGTTTTGACTTTTTCACTTTCTTCCTCGGTACTTTTTGTTCCATACAACTTTCATCAACTTTAGCTTTTTGAATATTCTCAGACAGTGGTGCAGCTTGTTTTGCATTCTTCACAATTGCATATCTGAAACGAAATATGAATAAAACTTATTAGATGTAATAGTTCAACACATTAGCTGTGGCATTAACATATTTTAAATGAAATAGAAATAATCTTGTTAGAGAATTCCATTAGCATGGCAAGAATAAAGTGTTACTAGCCATGTTGCAAATATAGGTGGAAACACATCCCAAATAAATTGAAGCAGACAAGTCAATATGTGAACCTGTATGTGATTACTGTTAGAAACAGCAGCCAAATATCCCTCAAGCCACATCTTTTCAACATCAGAAAGAAAAGAAAAAGAACATATTATATAATGTGGTCCTATTAAAATCAGACTGGCTCTGATCATAGTTTTGTTTGATCAGAGACAGCTTGGAGTTAAACATACATTACAGTAAAATAAAATACACAATATAAAAGCAAAAAGCCACTCATTTCAAGGAGAGGGTATAATGTGATATAAGCATTAAAAGAGATGCAGTATTTGACTTTTGTTGAAACGATACAATTGGTTGTCCACCATCTGAGAACCCTTAACTCTTTTGATACCAACCTGCATGAAACCGGCTGAGAAATAAAACGTTGAATGATACCAGCCTGCCAGAACCAGCTGAATTGACTTATTCATATTTAAATGAGAATTTCAGCACAAATCACATTAGTACATTCATGAAAACACATAGTTTAACAATGTAAACAAATGAGTTACACTGTCTGATATTATTTTACAAGACATCTCAGTGCTGCAAATTTTGAGATTTTTTCCCCCACTTTTTCTATGTTTCACTATGGACAAAAACTGGATACCACTTTCATGTCAAACAGTGAGTTTGAAGTCTAACACTTTTAGGAGCAAAGGCCTGAATATTGACGGGTAAAAGTCAATAATATAAAACTGTGCAAATTTGCAGATATGCTTATGGCTAATCCCTTTAAACCAATCTATTACTGACTTAGTGTTTTCCCAAATCCGTAAATTTAATTCACTATCTAACTTAGTTATAATACGATCTAAAATATATTTGCTAATAATACCTCTTTCAGTTTTAGCCAGATTAATCAATCTACATTTAGGGTTTCTATGAAAATTAGCTTTATGGTCTTTTAGGGTAATAAAAGGGTGGCGAGGGGAGAGATATTCTATCCTCTCACAAATTTTAAGATTTTTAGCTATTCTTCTTGCCTCCATATATACATGAGAAGGTTACAATTTTAATATCGGGGATCCCTATGGATCGCACAGGTTGTGGTCCTTTGAAACATATGTAGGAGTGGAGTATGCAATTGTAGCATGCGTTTTCTCCAATCCTTAAATTCTTAAATATACTCAAATACCCAAAATTTCAAGGAGTTCCTGCCTTAAAAACAGGAGCTAACCACAGTTATTTTGTGTTCTTTGCTACATTGGTTTCTATTAACCCATTTATTCTATCAGAAGAATTTTTATTCATTAAGATAGAAGAAATACACGTAATTATATATATATATATGTATATATATATATATATATATATATATATATATATATATATATATATATATACACATACACACACACACACACACACACACCAAGCTCTCTGTGTGTGTGTGTGTGTGTGTGTCATATTCCAGCTGGAATGATAGTAGGAGGTGATGTTTGAGAAGGAGTAGCAGACAGTGGTCACATGATATAGAAAAACAAAAATTCTTAGAAATCCTTAAAGACTCTCTTAAGAACCTTCACCTGTTCGACTCGACTCTTGTTTCGATGTGGTGCCGTGGAAATGGGAGCGGACAATCACTCAGTTGAATGCTGTGAATAGCCGGATCAACTCCAGCTATTGTTGCCTGCCAGTCTGGTTGCCACCTGGTGGGTGGATATTAATGGCTTAATGCAGGAGCAAGCGGGAGGGGGCGGCGTGCTTGTGTTGGCAGACGGGGATGGTGGTGGTGTTTTGGTGAACAATGTTTGATAGTAAAACCTTTTATATATATATATATATATATATATATATATAAACAATATGAGTATATGCATATATATGTACATGTATGTATATACCTTCATCCACATGTACATATAGATACATAACTGGGTACATGACATGGCAAAAGAACATGGACAAAATGGTAAACAAGGTGCAACAAACAAGCAGGCCACATAGAAACATCCCCTTCATCAGCTACCACCATTAAAACCCCGGCGCAGGAGTGGCTGTGTGGTAAGAAGCCGGCTTCCCAACCATGTTTCAGGTTCTGTCCCACTGCATCGCACCTTGGGCAAGTGTCTTCTACTATAGTCTCAGGCCAACCAATGCCTTGTGAATGGATTTGGCAGATGGAAACTGAAAGAAGCCTGTAATATATATATATATATATATATATATATAATTTCAAAAGGAATGAAAAATAAAAACATTTACCATCTATATATATAAAAATGAGAATGTGTGTCTGTCTGTCTGTCTGTCTGTCTGTGTGAATCCCTAAAACTCGAGAACTACGCAACCAATTTCATTCAAATTTTACACATGCCTTACTTAGGGTTCCAGTTGTGTTTTAGTCAAAAAAAATTATTAACTTCTTGCAGAGTTCGAGCACACGGCAACATAATATCTCCTCCACTATTTAAGTATTACGTGTCAAAAGTGAAACAAAAACACTCATGTCAAATACTTTCACTTTAAAAATGAAACTATTCCACTAACTGAAACAATCACATTTCGATACTGTAGTGACAGATACTTTCACAGAGAGAGAAAGAGAGAAAGAGAGAGAGAGAGAGATGTATATGTATACATATACATGTATATGTACACCATTTCGATACTGTAATGACAGATACTTTCAGAGAGAGAGAAAGAGAGAAAGAGAGAGAGAGAAAGAGAGAGATGTATATGTATACATATAGATGTACACGTATATGTATATATATATATATATATATAGATAGATCTATACATACATGTATACATATGTGTAGATGTATATATATATATATATATAGATGTACATGTAATATGTACACATATATACATGCATACAGATATCTATACATATATACACCCATCACACACACATACACATGCACACAAACACACACATTAGTCATTTGTTTTCTTATCCAAAACTACGTCAAAAGTACTGAATGGATCTTTATGAAATTTGGAAATTATATTCTTTGCATAACGGCCATAACTCCCATGAAAATTCATATATTTTTGATGTTGATGAAATTTTAACCCGAACATAACAGATGAGCATTATTTAGAAAATGATGTCACACGTTATCAAGGCTACCATTCTTTCTGGATGTGTAAAGGGGGATGACGTCTTTATTCCAAGAATTCCTCTTACTCCATCAGGAGCAGACATTCCTTTTACATTCAGAAGACTACAATTCCCCCTTCGTGTGACTTTTGCCATGTCCATAAACAAATATCAGGGTCAAACACTGTCTGTAGCTGGTCTTCTCTTGGAAGAGCCCTGCTTCTCACATGGACAACTGTATGTTGGCTGCTCAAGAGTGGGCAGCAACAAAAAACCTATTTGTATATGCTCCACAAGGGAAAACAAGGAACATAGTTTACAATGAGGTGTTATAATCACAACAGCAAGAAAGTATGTACATGATCACCTTCTTTTACGAAACTTCATTGACTTTCATATATTTATATTGATATACATATATATACGTGTGTTTGGGTGCGTGTGTGTATATACATCTCTATATATAAAGATGATGCGTAGTCTAGACGGCGTTTTTAGATTTCATTATTCTCTAAAAATTAAATGTGGTACTTAAAATGTTTGAGGCACCAGAATGTGGTAGGGTAAAAACCAAAAACAAAATCAAGATTTGGTGAATAAAATTTGAAGAAAAGTAACAAAAATGCATTAGGTTATAGCAGTATGTACGTTTCGTACAAATTTCATTTATTTATGTAGTGAGAACACCACATAAGATGTGCAATGAAAATGTACTCCTTAGCTGCATAATGGAAGTACATTTTAGAAAGTCATTTTGTAGATGTGTGCAGATACAAGAGCAGGAGATGAAGAAAATACCATCTTGACTGGGCTTGACTTTTTGAAATGAACTTCCATTATGCAGCTGAGGAGTACATTTTCATTGAACATCTTATGTGGTGTCCTCACTACATAAATAAATGAAGTTTGTACAAAACGTACGTACTGCTAAAACCTAATGCATTTTTGTTGCTTTTCTTCAAAAATGTATATATATATATATATACATACATACACACATCATCATCATCGTTTAACGTCCGCTTTCCATGCTAGCATGGGTTGGACGATTTGAATGAGGACTGGTGAAACCGGATGGCTACACCAGGCTCCAATCTGATTTGGCAGTTTCTACAGCTGGATGCCCTTCCTAACGCCAACCACACGAGGCCAGTCAGGCGGTACTGGCAACGGTCATGCTCAAATGGTGTATTTTATGTGCCACCCGCACAAAAGCCAGTCCAGGGGCACTGGCAACGATGTCGCTTGAAATTCCATTACACATGCCATGGGCACAAGTGCCAGAAAGGCGACGCTGGGCACAGGTGCCATCTCGATTTCGCTTTTGCTTGCCCCAATAAGTCTTCGCAAGCTGAGTATCGTGTCCAATGAAGGTGACGATGTTGGCATGGGTGCCAGTCATCGAATTTAGTTATATATATATATATATATATATACACATTATATATATACATATATACACAAATATATATGTAGTAGTCTGTGGACTGTAGCTAAAATAGTTGAATGATCTATCTTGCAAGAAGTGTTATAGTGTAATCTCCCCTTAATAAGTTTTTCGGATGATTCTACTTCATGAGAAGTAATTCTCAATTATTCAAGAAGCTTTGAATTTCTCTTGGAAGTTTCTAGAATGTCTATTGTTTTATTAATAAAAACAGCTTGTTTGCGGTGGTCATTGCTTTCTTAGTCGACTAGACTCTGAGTCATTCTCATCGTTGCTATGCCTGTCTATTTCTCTATGCCACATGACTGAAAACCATCGCTTAGCAGTTATTTCTACATTTCTGAACTTCCCTGCATAGATTACTTCATTCAACTAGATTCTATATTTCGATTATATTTCATCAACAACTAATAAATAAGATATATTTTTATGTAGTAAATACATAGTTCTTAAATTTATTCTTCTTCTTTGTAAGAATTCTTCTAACAATATACACTCAGCCATTTCAATACTTGATACTGAAAATATATTGTACACTACATAAATTGGTGACCAAGCGACGTGGATCCTGAATTCTACCCTGGAGAATAATTGGTCACCACATAAATTGGTAACCAACCAATGAGAGAATAATTTAGCTACATTTAGTTATATTTTAATACTTTTCATGTCACAACTTTCTTCAACTGAATTATCTTCAACTCATACGATGCTATCTACTATCAATCATCCAGTAATACCAATTTTTACAAGAGATATCGCTATCTCGTTTGCCCAGTTAGAAGCATTTTTCTTGGCAAACAAACACAATTCAGACCAACAGCAGCTCTACATTTTACTTAGCTCTATACCATCATCATTAACTGGAGAATTGAGAGATATTATTACAGTTCCACCGGCAGATGCAACGTATTCAATCAAAACTGAATTTTACGACGAACTTTGCTCTCTTCAGAAAAGAAGTTTCGAAAACTTCTCAACAACAAGCATTTAGGTGACAGAACCCCATCGGAAATGCTCAGAAAAATGTGCCAGCTCGCAGAGGACAACCCTGCTGAAAGTAAGTTGCTTAAACAATCCCTTTTCTCCAGATTACCACGGTATGTTCAAGGCATGCTCACCCATTTGACTGACGTTAAAATTTCGGAGTATACAAAATCTACTCCATAACAGAACAACTCTCCTTTGCCAGTTGCAGCAGTAGTTTCTTCTGAATTCAAAGAATTTTGTGAACCTACACAGAGGACTATAGATAAGCTAGTTGCAGAAATTCGTCTCTTGCGTATCAACAGAAGTTCCTCACCTCGTTGCTCTAATTCCCGTTCTCCCAGCAGATCAAAGCCTTTTTGCTGGTATCATTATAAGTTTGGTTTTACAGCTAAGAAATGTATTTCACCTTGTAGATTTAAAACTCAAGAAACTAAAAAGCCGGACACCGAGTGTGACCGCAGTTCCTGGCCCATTTTCTCCTAGTCGCGTATTTTTCATACTTGATTTTAAGTCTAAGAAGGAATTTCTAGTAGATTCCAGAGCGTTCTGCAGTATATGGTCGTCTAAATTTGTCAAAGAAAACTTTTCGCTTCTGATATATCTCTTCAAGCAGTCAACAGCTCTCCTATTAAAACTTTCAGTGAGATTTCACTCACACTGGACCTGAATTTCAGACGAAGTTTCCAGTGGGTTTTTATCATTGCCGACCTTCCTCACCCAATTTTAGGAGCTGATTTTCTCCATCATTTTTCACTATTAGTGGATGTCAAAAGAAAGAGACTTATCAATAGCAATACACAGTTATGTGCTTTAGGAAGACATTTCAATTCCACTTCTGTCAGCCCACTATTTTTTATTGCAAATCAAACATAAATATCAGGCCTTGCTTCAATTTTTTCCTGAATTTAACCTTTAATGTCAATGCTTCAACACATACAGCTACTCATCATATAACCACCAATGGATCTCCCGTTTTCTCGCATCCTAGACGTTTACCACCTGAAAAACTCATAGCTGCTAAGGCAGAGTTCAGCCACATGCTCCAGCTTAGAATAATTTGTCCTTCAAACAGTAACTCGTCTTCACCACATCATTTAGTGAAAAAGAAATCTAGTGATTTTAGACCTACTGGTGACTATAGACGACTCAACACTATTACCATTCCAGATAAATATACAATACCTCATATTCAGGATTTTGCATCTTCTCTGCATGATTGCACTATTTTCTCAAACATATTTGATACATGCATACCATCAGATTCCTGTAAACCCAGATGATATTCCCAAAACAGCTATTGCAATGCCATTCAGGTTATGTGAATTTCTTACCATGCCCTTTGGGTTAAGGAATGCCACCAGTTTCATTGATGAAGTAATATGCAGATTAGATTTCCTCTACGCCTATATTAACGATATTCTCATCGCTAGTTCTTCTGTGAAAGAACAGGAGATTCATTTGAAGCAACTTTTTGAAGGGTTTTCTCAATACAAAATTTGTACCAATGCTACCAGATGTATTTTCAGAGTGCCTTCTCTCACTTTCCTTGGACACACCATTGATAAGGATGGAATTAAGCTTTTGCCAGAAAAGGTTGAGGCTATCGTGAAAATTCCAGTTCTTGTTTCATTAAGACAGCTCAGACAATTTATTGGATCAGCTAACTATTATCGACGTTTTATACCTCATTGTGCTGAAACTTTATACCCTTTCAACAAGTTACTGTGACACCGCAAGAAGAGAACAGAAAGGATTACTTTAACTCCTGCTGAAATACAAGCTTTTGACGATATTAAACAAAAACTCTCTCGTGTCTCCGTGTTAGCTCAACCCATTCCTGATGCCGAAATTTCTCTTGTAGTCGATGTGTCCGAAAATGGCGTTGGTGCAGTCATTCAACAACTCCACCATGGCAAATGGCAACCTTGGGCATTTCTCTCTAAGCAGTTGAAACCAGCTGAAACTAAATATAGCGTGTTCAGTCGTGAACTGTTAGCTATTTACCTCTCAGGTAAACACTTCCAACACATTTTGGAAGGGAGAAACTTCACAATATTTACGGACCATAAACAGTTAGCTTTTGCTTTACACTGCAATCCAGATAAATTTTCCCCGAAAGACATTCGACATTCGGATTACATTTCACAATTCATGAGTGATATACGATATATTCCAGGTTCTGAGAACATTGTTGCAGATTCTATATCCTGTTTACCTGTAAACGCATTATTTTCAACTGCAGAAATCAACTTTGACGAAATGTTGGAAGATCAACCATCCGTTGATTTGAATAATATACAACAACCAAAACTAATTCCTTTTGACCTCCAATTTTTCACAGTTGCGACATCAAGCAAACAGATCCTTTGCAATTTTTCTTCTGGTAAACCTCGCCCTTTAGTTCCAGAAAAGCACCACCGTATCGTTTTCTCAGTACTACATATTTCACATCCAGGTATAACAGCAACATTGAAGCATATTTCAGTTCGTTTTGTTTGGCCGAACATGCGTCGAGACGTGTCAGTTGTCAAAAATCCAAGATACATAAACATATCCGTGCACCGTCAGGTACTTTCTCCACTCCAGATGCACGATTCCTGCACATACATGTTAATATAGTAGGACCTTGGCCTGCGAGTCAGGACTACACGTTTTTATTAACTTGTATTGATCGTTTTTCACGCTGGGCAGAAGGTGTTCCATGCAGATATCTCTTCTCAAACTGTGGCACAAGCTTTAGTCACAGGATAGATTTCATTTCGGAACACCTGTGAAAATAATAACAGATTGCGGACGACAATTTGAAGCTAAACTTTTCCAAGAACTAACCAAGATTCTAGGAAGTAAACACATCTATTCCACTAGTTACCACCAGGCTTCGAACAATATGATCAAAAGACTTCTCCGACAGCTTAAAGCTGTGTTGTGTGCTTCTGTTGATTCATCTCAATAGATTGAATTTCTTCCTATTGTTCTCTTGGGTCTCCGCTCTTCTATCAAAGAAGATAATGGATATTCTCCTGCAGAATTACTTTATGGTTATTCCTTGATGCTGCAGGGTCAGATGATTATTCTAGCAAACATGCAAGATATTGAAACTACAAATTTCATAGAACGCTTGCGTGATTATATGTCAAAGTTACCGCATATAAACACCAGAAAACAAGACATTAAAACATATTTGCCTAAGGTCTATTCTTCCTGGACTTGTGTTTTTGTTGGTCACGATGCCGTTAACCCTTTCGTTACCAAACCGCCCAAAAAGAATTTTGGTTCATGTGACCAAGCCACCCGAAACCACCCGTAATCACCTATTCGTATTTAAATGAGAATATCCGAGCAAATCTCGTTAGTACATTCGTGAAAACACGTGATTATACTGTGTAAACAGTTGAGCTATATTTTTGTACGACGATCGACCTGTTTTTTTGATTTTGTGAATTTTGGGAGATTTTTTTCCAAATTTGTTCCTGTTGTGTTTTCAAAATTTGTAATCCTGACAAAAACATGGATACGAATTTTATTCTGTCAAGCAGTGAGTCAGAATTCGAAGGATTTTTGATTGAAGACCTTGATAAATCTAACTCTGTAACTGAAAAAAAAAAGCACGTGGTTTTTGATAATGAATCTGAGGTTTCATTTTCCCAAAGTGAAAGCAGTGAATCTGAGAATTCTGATGATAGCGATAAAGAGAATGAATTGGTACCTGAATGGAGTGAAAATTTGAAAATTTTCTTTCAGTGATTTTTCTGAAGAAACTGGACCAAGTCACAGTCTTTCCCAGGAGAGTAAAGCTTTATACTATTTCTTTTTGCTTTTTCCGATGTACCTATTTGAATTGATTACGGCGGAAACAAACCGTTACGCTGAATGTAAACAAAGCGTAAAAAAGGATAGTTTGTGGTTTCCCACAAATTTGAATGAAATTAAAGCATATTTTGCCATAAATATTATAATAGGCATTAGAAAGCCACCCAGAATAACAAATTACTGGAGTAGTGATGAACCCTTTGGAGACGAATATGTCTCAAGTATAATGACAAGGACACGGTTTTTAAAATTGACTCAATATCTACATGTAAGAGACACGAGCAGTACACCAGTACGTGGAGAACCAGACTTTGATCCCTTATTTAAAATAAGACCCCTCATTGACTGTGTTCAAAACACATATAAAACAGTTTATAAACCAGGGAGACATTTATCAATTGATGACGGTATGGTGGGCTATAAAGGCTGAGTGCGTTTTCGACAGTATATGCAAGGAAAGCCCACAAAATGGGGGATTAAAGTTTGGAAGATTTGTGAATCAAATACTGGGTACTGCTCTGGATTTGAATTTTATACTGGCAAAAAGCGACAATTATGTAAGTCAGCATGGCCTAGGGTATGATGTGGTCTGGAATTTATCACTTCCATACCATAACCAGGGCCGTATATTATTTTTTGACCGCTTTTTCAATTCGGTCAAACTTGTGGAGAATTTAGATACTGTAGCAACACATTCATGTGCTACAGTGATTGCTAGTAGAAAAGGACTGTAGTTGGATATAAAAAAAGCAAAATTAAAAACAAAAGGTGAAATAATTCAACGGCAGAAAGGAAATTTGCTAGCGACCGCATATAGAGATAAGAGGCAGATTAATTTCCTGTCTACCTGTGCACAGCCACATGTGGATGAAAATGGCATGCCATTTGTGAACCTCAATTATAACAGGTACATGGGTGGTGTAAATTGGCTGAATCAGATGATATCTTGTTATTCAGTTGGCAGACGGGGGAATAAATGGTGGCGATACCTGGTTTGGTATATAGTAAATATGAGTATTACTAATGCGTTTATACTATATACCAAATCGGGGCCGGCTCGAAAGCGATGCGACCATCTGCAGTTCCGTGCAGATGTAGCAACGCAACTAAGAGCTGGTTAGTCCTAAAAAAAAATAACTGTAGGGAGAAAAAGCAAAGCCTGCCAGAGAGATATCCCTCTGAATTCAGCCGATCTCCATAAATTAGAAAAAAATCGAGGGTCGCAAAAAGCAGTGTCGCGAATGTCTTCATCAAAAAAGGAAAGGAGACAACCTTGGTATGGGTGCCAATCATCGAATTTAGTTCGATATATATTTATACATACATACACACATATATATATATAACGAATCAGAATAGGTTCTTCAAACAGCAAAAACCTTTCTCACATCATTTTAACAGGTGATGACATTGTATATTACGGAAGGAACACTGGCAAGTTATTTTTTAAAAAAACCATTATTGAATATAATGTCAAAGGCAATTTATAGAAAGAGAAGGAGGAGAAAGAAAGAAGTTAGCAGAAAACTAATAGTGGAGAAATATAGAGCGATAGCTGAAAAGGAATAAAGCTTAAAGGCGTGGAAATAGATATATTTAGTGGAAGTGAAATGTAAGAAGACAGTTAAAGGTCGAGTTCTATATATTGGTAGAAATTACTTATAGGAACTAAAGGTATGTTTTTGCCAATGCTTGCAATGATAAACGAGTTTACAAGAGGATTCTCAGAGAACAGGATGAAATACAGTTCATTGTTACAGAGGGAACAATAAGAGTTACCTTTATCATAAGGAAAGCACTTAGCATATTCTATTCTAAATCAAATTGTTTATTATGTTCCTTAAGGAACCAAATTAATTTACTGAGGCCAGTATTGTTGCGTTTATTGATATGTCTAAATGTAGAGTAATGGCTAGATATTCTTTTGGACAACTGAGATGAAAATAAAGATGTCAGAACTGGAAGTAATTTTACATTGATAAACAGAGTTTCTAGCTTTAGAATTACTGCTAAGGAAATGAAAACAATTGGAATTTATATCAGAAATACTAATATTGTTATTATTGTTGAAAGATTTGTTAGTGTCAATAATATCAATGTTATTATTTTCATTAACAACTTATTGTTATGTGACGAGATGATTTGTGAGAAGTTTTTTGGTGTTTGAAAACCCTATTCTGATTTGGTGCTAACTGATAATGAAATAGTATCTTGAATTTTGGGGGAAATTCTCATCTATAGCTTCATGGAAATGGTAAGGGAGGTTGGATCTGATCTGCTTACCATATGGAATTATCAACCAAACAGCTTTACAAACGGTTTTCCGTGTTATTTGTACACATTGAAAAAATACACATACATTTATATACACTATAGAAGCAAGACAAATGCAAAATGGTAAGGTTACGTACGAGTTATAATATTATATGGCAAAGTAAGTAACCGTTAGAAACAAGAACGCTGGTTTACATAGAGTTATTACGGGAGAGAGGCTATAAACGCTATACTAAAGGTTTAAATTACATGATTAAAATAGGGCAAGGCAAAATGGATCACAGTATAATTAGTAAACAAAAGATCGGGAAAAGTTGTAAGCTATAAGCTAAACAAGGTAGAGGAAGGGAGAGCATCCAAAGAATTCATCATATATAATAATTTCTCCATAACCCTTTCGTTACCAAACCGCCCAAAACCGTCCGAGAAAAATTTTGGTCCATGTGACCAAGCCGCCCCAAAAAATTTTGGTTCATGTGACCAAGCCGCCCCCAAAAAATTTTGGTTCATGTGACCAAGCTGCCCAAAACCGCCCGTAATCACCTATTCATATTTAAATGAGAATATCCAAGCAAATCTCATTAGTACGTTCGTGAAAATACATGATTATTTGTGTAAACAGTTCAGCTATAGTTTTGTACGACAATCAACACGTTTTTTTAATTTTGTGAATTTTGGGAGATTTTTTTCCAAATTTGTTCCTGTTGTATTTTCAAAATTTGTAATCCTGACAAAAAAATGGATACAAATTTTATTCTGTCAAGCTGCGAGTCAGAATTCGAAGGATTTTCCGTTGAAGACCTTGATAAATCTAACTCTGTAACCGAAAAAAAAAAAAAAGCACGTGGTATTTGATAATGAATCTGAAGTTTCATTTTCCGAAAACGAAAGCAGTGAATCCGAGAGCTTCGATGATAGCGATAAAGAGAATGAATTAATACCTGAATGGAGTGACAATTTAAAAACTCCTTCTTTCAGTCTTACCCAGGAGAGTAAAGCTTTAGACTTATTTGAAACGACCAATGAAACAGATCCATGTGTTTTAAATTTTATATTAGTTTTGATTGCATCGTCAATTCTTTTCCATTTCTAACAAAACCGTCCGATGAACTATATATAGTGAGTTCTCAGTTATCAGGCCAGTGAGTTACTGGCATGTAACCGATAATATTGCATCCCCTACTGATGGCACCAACTGCAAATGCTGACAAGAATTGGTGAGACAAAAAACAAGACAGAAAAAATACAAACAGACAAGTGTGCAATACAGACAGTTAACATACAAATGTGGATTAAATGTAATCCAAAGCAAGATAATTAATGGATGTACGATGGTCAGAGAAGAAACCAAGCAGAACTGTGGGCATACAAATGAACTCGTAGAAATAAATGAACAAAATAAGGCCTAGGGCCAGACAGGGAACGAAAATAGTCAATGTTGGGAAAATATCCAGAAAGGTTTAACAGAGAGAGATAGTGAAAGGTAAATAGAGCAGGAAATGAGAAAATGCGACTGCTTGGTAAGCCAGCCAGTTATGAAAAGAAATAGCTAAACCAACAACCACAGGTCACGTCAGTAGTGGGAGGGGAATGGTAGAGGGCAGAGAAACAGAGAGGGAAAGCAAAAGAATGTGACAGAGAGCAGCATGGAAGGAAGGGAAGGAGAAAGGGAGAAAAGCCCAAAGAACATGATAGATAGCAGCATAGAAGAAAAGGGAGGTGAGAGGGAGAAAGAGTGTTTGTGTGAAAGTAAGAGAGGAAGAGAAAGAGGAGAGAAAGTTACATAAAAATATTAAGTACTTACTTGGAAATTAAAAAAATTTTTTAAACTCTATGTAGCATTAAAAGAATATAATTAATGCACAAACAAACAGAAACAGACACAGATGGTCACCAATTCCTCATCATTTATCAGGCCAGTGGGTCAATCACAATTTTACGCCGAACTGATGATACTGCAGCTAGTCAAACCACCACCACCGGGAGTTGGTGAGCAAGAAAACAATAAACAAGACAGTTTCTGCCTCATTTCTTAATTTTTGGCTCAGTTTGCCATTGGCACCACCAGTGGCAGATGCAATATTATCGGTTAGGCACAAAATTGCAATTGATCCATTAGCCTGATAACTGATGAGGAGTTGGCAACCATCTGTGCCTGTTTTCTGTTTGTGCATTTATTATATGTTTTTAACACATTATTTAATGCAATGCTTCATACAGCAAAAAAAATTTTTGTTTACAAGTACTATATATATATATATATATATATATATATATATATATATATATATATATGATTATACATTATAGCATTTTGTGACCATAGTGTTGTTGATTAGGTTTCCAGTGAAGCAATCACTAGTTCACACCATTTATAACAATGAAAATAATGGACTATTTGTGTAATTCAGAGAGAACAAATATCACAAGCAACTTCATTTGTAATGTAAGTTTTCTCACTAATATACATCACTGAGATTATATACGTACATTCAGTATATACATACACATATTTTGGCAGTGATCACCCACTAAATTCCACTCATAACATACAAGGCAGCCCTAGCCTACAATCAAACATTCTTGTCTAAAGTGCCTGACCAGGTATGTTCAAATTGATCAACTCATTACTAAAGTACTTACCTTTTTGCGGGATATAATTTAATAGCAGTAGCAACAGGAAACATCTTTGCTAAATCTTCAACATTACAGTCAGCAGGAAGATTATTCACAACCAATTTACATTTCTCATCCTCTGAAACAGAAAATAAGATTAGATTAAATAATTGAAAAATAAAGAAATTAATAGAAATTCTTAGCAATATCTAGCACAGGTCAACACAAACATGTTACCATGTAA
The DNA here is from genome assembly GCF_046866305.1 of Octopus bimaculoides. Lineage (NCBI taxonomy): Eukaryota > Metazoa > Mollusca > Cephalopoda > Octopoda > Octopodidae > Octopus > Octopus bimaculoides. The sequence goes on from NC_142934.1 coordinate 35,634,206, forward strand.
TGCTCGAAGCCACCATTAATAGCTACCATCATTGTAAATCACAATATATATCAGAATAAAGTTTGCAATAAATTCCATTCTCCAAAACAGTTCAGCATCCATTTTACCTACTACACCATGAGCCTTAGAGGAATGTTGGTTGGAGTTGCCCCAACCTGGATCAAACACACACTCAGGTCTGCTCCAGGAGTGTTAGTGGGAGACCAGGAGGTTAACAGTACCTCAGGAAATTCCTCAGATTTGTATGGATTCTTAACGTTTTTTCAGCTATATATACATTTGTGTATGCATGTGTATCATCATCATCATCATTTAACGTCCATCTTCTATACATGGGTAGGATGGTTGACAGGAGCTGGCCAGGTAGAAAACTTACTCTAGGCTACTAACTGTTTTGGCAGGGCTTTTACGGCTGGATGCCCTTCCTAACACCAACCACTCCGCAAAGTGGACTCAGTGCTTTTTACTTGGCACTAGCACAGGCGAGGTTAGTTTTGACAAGATTTTTACAGCTGGATGCTTTTCACATGACACCAGCACTGGCAGGGTAACTAAGTAACTCACAAGACAAGGAACTATGAGAGGGGTAGGGGTATATGAGGAGGGAAACTTGTGTCAGAGGATGAAATGTTAGTGACAAAGAGACAGAAGCAGGTGTCTTGCTACAACAGAGGAGGCATTAGAGTAGGTGATCCAGTATCAGATGATGAAAGGTTAGAGTGTAACAGAAATAGAGAGGCAGAAATAGGTGTCTTGCTATAGAGGAGGTACTTGGTCACCCAGTGAGAGAGAGAGTAAAGAGATAGAGAGTGAAAGAAAGGTACAAGAAACAAATGTGCTGATGTAAAAGAGAAACCTGATTAAGTAGTCAGAGAAAAAACAAGAGAAGGAGAGAGAGAGTGACCAAGGGAAAGAGAGAGCAGAAGAGAGATGGTGTAGTGTTAGGGTATACTCTCAAGTAACAAGGATCTGAGCATAGAACCTGGGTTGAAAAATATGGTGTGGGTGTTGGGGTGGGGGGAGAGCAGCGATACAGCTAGCAAGGCAGTGAGGGCAAGAAAGGGGATTGGGAAACAATCACAGTTTATGAAGAGGAAATGTGGGGAAGAGAAAGATGCAGTTTAGAAGTGAGTTCGGTTTCTTAGGATAGAGTGGGTAAAAAGTGTCTTGTTAAATATGGAGGGACACAACTCTTCTAGTACTCGGTTTCGCAGACAGGTCTTCTCTAGAACCTCATATTACTAAACTTCTCAGTCTATTGTCATTTCCTCCATGAGCCCCAACCTGCTAAAGTTGATCCTCACCACTTCATCCCATGTCTTCCTAGGACTCCCTCTTCCACAGGTGCCATCCACTTTCAGTGATAGGCACTTCTTTATACAGCTGTCTACACTCATATGCATTTCCTCTCCTGCATAACACATTCAATCTCTTTTATGCCTAACTTTTTTTCAACAGTTGCGATTTGCCGGTCATGCACACTGATGTTGCAAATCCAACAGAACATACTACCTTTATTCCTCTCCAGACTACATATGTCTTCTGCAGTCTGAGCCCCTGTCTCACTACCATGTAACAGCCATTCTCACACAAGCACCATACAATCTACTTTTCATTCTCAGAAAGAGTACTTTTGTTGCCAACAGATGTAGTAGTTCTCTGAACTTCCTCCATCCTATTCTTATTCTAGAAACAATACTGTCAGAGCGTCCACCACCATTACTAATTTGGTCACTTAAATAGCAGAAACTATCTACCACCTCAAGAGAATCTTTTGGGGATTTGAGTAAGTTTAAGTCCCTCATGCTCTTAGTACTTATTGTTCCTGTGCATCTGCCACACCCAAAAGCAACCACATCTCATAACCTACCTACAATTCTACTGCATCTCTTATGCGTCCATAGCTTACACTTGGTGCAGCAAATGGAATTACATCCCACTCCTTTCCTACATATTGAACAGGGTCATATATATATATATATATATATATATATATACACACACACAAACAAACACACATGTATATATAGCTGAAAAGGGGTTAAGAAACCATACAAATCAAAAGTTGTAGGTAAAAAATAAAAGAGGAAACAGCACAGAAGTAGGTTTTAAGATTTTTTTTCCTTAAATTGGACAGGATAAGTACTTTTATATTATATTTGTTACACTATGTGACATAGAATATTACTGGTTTTGATGTGTATGTATAACTTATCTAATGCTAAAAATTCAAAATGAAGAAAAAATTAGGAAATAAGAAACAATTGGAAACTAAAACAATTTTTCTTATATTTCGAATTTTTAAGTACATTTGATGGGCTGTCATTGGCAAGTAAACAAAGTGTATGTATAAATACACAGATATATACAGAAGTAACTCAAAAATTTTGCAGTTGTATATACATTTTTTCTTTATTTTATATGTACTTTCTGCTCCATGTAATGTCTCAAGCCAACTGTGCTTATCTACCTTACTACCACTAGAAAAACAAACGTATCATATAAATATGTATGTATGTTTGTGAGAGTGTGTAACCATGATGTCATATCACTGGACTGAAAAAAGAAGAACAGCAAATAATATTACCTGTAATCACAACATCTGCCATCTTCTCAGTTATAGGAGGAGCTGTAACATATAAGAAAAAGAAACGCTTTTTGTTATACAATGGACAAAAACTCATTTTTGTGAAGCAGGACATCTAATTAATGAAAACAACATCTCCATTCCAATGAAAATGTGTAAAATATTTTAATGTCCCTGGAAAGATGAAAGTTCTCAGCCCTTGTTTAACAGTCTAAAATATACTGTTAGGTTTTAATTCATCAATTTCCTTCTGTTTTAGCAACTGTAAGGTAAATGATTATCATGGCATGAAGTGCTGAAATTGAAGTTACTTGGTTATGTTGAAAATTATCACTGAAGAATGATGCAATGTATGAGAGGGGGAAATAACAAGGTTTGGTAAAAGTTCTTCTGATACAGTTTAGTTATACGACAAAGGAAAAATGTGTAGAGAGCTTTCTATTAATCGATCTACAGCAGTAAGCCCTAGGTTGTGTCTTCTTCCCCTATTTTCTCGCCAGCATAAGTATGTAACACCATGCAAAGGTCAGGGGCACCAACCTTTTTCTTTGTTTCTGAAGCCAGAATGTTCCTTTAACCCCTTGCACACAGATTTAGTACTGACAGTCTGTGCTGTGTACTGTTATTAGACTGTTGAGTAACTACATAATTTTTCATACAAAGAATTTTAAAGTGTATCTACACATTCTTCTCAGAGTGGTATATTTGAAAACACAGTGCCATACAGAGTGACACATTACATTGTTCACATTCAAAGTTTGTTTCTTTTCACACACCCTGCTTTATAAAAAGAACACATCTGTACAGGTGTGGTCTCTCTGATGAGGGAATAATGATGAGGAAACGCCTGTTAACCTTGCTGGACTAGGTAGAGCCAATGGCCTGCCTTGTAGCGTATAGTCTTCAGAAGGGTGGTTGTTACACACCTCCTTGATCAATGCTGGTTGAAAATCAAGAAATCGTTCTTGACTCCCCCCATAACCTTCATTGCAAGGAAGGCATTAACCAAAGGTCGAGCAGATAGAGAAACACTTTCTTATATCATTTGATGGTTTTTCTACCACAGGAGTGAGATGTGGCCATTTGATCGGAAAAATCTACCCCACCCATGCCTTCATTGTAACTGAGGACACAATTTGGCTTCCGGACAATGTTTCTGCGCTTCTCAATTTCTGACATTTCAGCAGTATGTCGCATGGATAACATGTTCACAAACTTTTCATCTTTCCATATCAAAGTGAGTGAACCAATTGCGGTGGAACAAAAGTCAATCACACCATGTTTCAGGGCCAAATTCAGATCCTTGGAAATGTCCTTCCAATGCAGACAAACCATTCTGACTACATTTGTTATCTGTCAATGGAGAACAAGAATAAGCCGAGAGCTACTGAACCAGTTGTTCATATGAACATTATACCCTTTGCCAAGCAGATGTTCATTCAGCTCCAACACAATCTTCTGGTTCACAAGAATGTCACTCTGCTCCTGACTGAAGTATACTTTGAAGTTGGACGTGTATTGTGACACAACACTACCACTCTGGTACACTTTGAAAACATTTATCCTGAATCACACCTGCTTTGAGGGATTTTACTGCTTGAATCCAAGTCTATTTCCAAAGACATTCATCAGTGGCCACATCCCGGTCCAAAATATACAGTTTTGAACTGTTCAGTCAGAATATCAATAACTGGCTGCAGTTTGAACAATTGGTGGTCGTCTTCAAAATCACTGACATAGAAGTGCAGATTGTGTTAAATCTGCTTGAACCAATCACGAGGCATTATCATCATCACCGTTGTTTACTATCTTCCATGCATGCATGGGTAGGACAGTTGACAGGAGCTGGCCATGTAGAGGACTACCCCAGGCTACTAACTCTGTTTTGGTAGGGCTTTTATGGCTGGATGTCCTTAACCCTTTCGTTACCAAACCGCCCAAAGCTGCCCAAAAAAAATTTTGGTTCATGTGACCAAACCGCCCAAAACCGCCCGTAATCACCTATTCATATTTAAATGAGAATATCCGAGCAAATCTCGTTAGTACATTCGTGAAAACATGTGATTATTTGTGTAAACAGTTCAGCTATAGTTTTGTACGACGATCAACACGTTTTTTTAATTTTGTGAATTTTGGGAGATTTTTTTCCAAATTTGTTCCTGTTGTGTTTTCAAAATTTGTAATCCTGACAAAAAAATGGATACGAATTTTATTCTGTCAAGCAGCGAGTCAGAATTCGAAGGATTTTCCGTTGAAGACCTTGATAAATCTAACTCTGTAACCGAAAAAAAAAAGCACGTGGTATTTGATAATGAATCTGAGGTTTCATTTTCCGAAAATGAAAGCAGTGAATCCGAGAGCTCCGATGATAGCGATAAAAAAAACGAATTAGTACCTGAATGGAGTGAAAATTTAAAAACTCCTTCTTTCAGTGATTTTTCTGAAGAAACTGGACCAAGTCACAGTCTTACCCAGGAGAGTAAAGCTTTAGACTATTTCTTTTTGCTTTTTCCAATGTGCCTATTTGAATTGATTACGGCAGAAACAAACCGTTACGCTAAATGTAAACAAAGCGTAAAAAAGGATAGTTTGTTGTTTCCCATAAACTTGAATGAAATTAAAGCATATTTTGCCATAAATATTATTATGGGCATTAGAAAGTTACCTAGAATATCAAATTACTGGAGTAGTGATGAACCCTTTGGAGACGAATATGTCTCAAGTATAATGACGAGGATACGGTTTTTAAAATTGACTCAATATCTACATGTAAGAGACACGAGTAGTACACCAGTACGTGGAAAACCAGACTTTGATCCCTTATTTAAAATAAGACCCCCTCATTGACTGTGTTCAAAGCACATATAAAACAGTTTATAGATGAGGATATGGTGGGCTATAAAGGCCGAGTGCGTTTTCGACAGTATATGCCAGGAAAGCGCACAAAATGGGGGATCAAAGTTTGGAAAAGATTTGTGAATCAAATACTGGGTACTGCTCTGGATTTTAATTTTATACTGGCAAAAGAGACAGTAATAAATCCAGTAATGTGCACAACTCTTCTATAATAATATTTTGTTGTATACCCAATTGAATATTAGCTAATAACCCATTTTCTATAGCGATGTTTGAACAAAAATTTAAATAATTTTATATTTTGTTGAATTTACCTGTATTTACCTGTAATTAAAGTCACTTTGTGACAAAAATTTTGGTATAGAATTGGTTGAGAACCTTTCGTTAAATTATCTTCCAAAAATCACATTAATATGTTGATAAATAAAAAAAGTTAGAGTTGTTTAATGAAACCAGCCTAAATTTATGATTATGTTAGAAATTAATTGAAACACATAAGGGGTTAAACACATTTGGTTAAAAATATGGTAACGAAAGGGTTAATACCAACCACTCCACACAGTGGACTCAGTGCTTTTTATGTGGCACCAGCACAGGCGAGGTCAGTCTTGGCATGATTTTTACAGCTGGATGCCCTTCCAAATGCCAACCACTTAACAGTGTGAACTGGATGCCTTTTACATGGCATTAACACTGGCAGAGTCTCCAAGTAACTCACAAGACAAGAAATTTTGAGAAGGGCAGGGGGGGGGGGGCTTTTGAGAAGCGGATCTTGTGTCAGATGATGAAAGGTTAGAGCGTGACAGAGAGACAGGGAGGCAGTAAGTACATAGTTACCTGGCCAGAGAGAGGTACAAGAAAGAGAGAAGAAATAGGTGTGCTGATGTAAAGGAGATACTTGGTTACCTAGCCAGAGGGAAAAGCAAGAGAAGGAGAGAGTGTGATCAAGAACGAGGGCAGAAACAGGTGTGCTGCTGCAGTGGAGATACTTGGCTACCCAGCCAGAGGGAAGAGCAAGGGAAAGAGAGAGAGTGAGAAACAGCAAAAGTGCAAGAGAAAGGAGAGAGATGGTGGTGAAGTAACAAGAATCAGCGAATAGATGTGATGGTTAAAAAGAGAGAGATAAATGGCAATTGCCAGGGCATGCCCTCAAGTTATGGATGTCATAATATATGCAGTCAGGCATCGCCAAGAAGGTGTGAAAAGGGAATGGGGATTGCAGTGACTGGTAAAAACCTGAGTATAAAGATAGATACAGTAGGGGAAAGCAATGATACAGTGAGTAGGGCAGTGAGAGACAATCATACTGTAGGGGAAATATGAAAGAGAGAAAGATGCAGTTTAGAAGAGGAGATGTAGTTAGGTTTCTTCAGGTAGGGTGTGTGAGAAATTTATTGTTACATGGAGGTGGGACACAATGCTTCTAGCAATCAGTTTCACTGACATGGGCAGGTCCTTGATTCAGTATAACTACACACCTAGTTTGGGATGTAGGCCCATCAGTATTACCAAAGACAGAATAAGTCCAACTCATCAGGTGTGACAGCTACCTACTTTCTGGAGTGACTTTGCAGGGTAGGGTGACGATTGGCTGCGGTATACCGATTTGTCTTGGTACAAATGTGTTCAATAAGTTCTAAAATAATAAAAAGCTTGAGAAACTGGAGTGACGAGGTTGATGCATTCACATCACGAGGTTGATGAGCCACTCTGTGAATCCATGTCGCTTCGGGAAATTGTCCAGCATATAGTTTCACAGTATCATGAGACCTCCCAGCATAAGCAGCCAGTGGGTTGTCAGAATCCAAAGATGAACTACTGTCTCTCAAAATTCCTGCTGGTTGTGGTAAGTTCATCACCACTCTCACTGTCCGATTCTTGATAGTCGCTCACAGTGCTCAAATCGTAATCTGACTCGCTATCATTATCATCATGACAGGAATACCCTGGTACTGGTTATTCGATTCTCTGTGAGAAAATTTGTAAAGAGTTCAATAACAACGTCCGTGCTTTTACAGATCAGTTCAGTTTATGAAACTGAGCGGAAGTACTATTCACTTTTCCATAACAACAGAGATACATGTGGCTACATATTAATCACATGCATATAACCTCATCTGTGGTCTTCACATAACAACAACCAAATAAACGAACTTATCCGAAATTCCAAACAGAAATGTAGGTTGTGGCCATAGCTGCCATCCACTGTTATCAGAAATTCTTAACAGAAAAGTAGGTTGCAGCCATAGCTGCTATGCGGCTGTACACTAACATGGCAACAAACTCCACCATCCTCTGGCCACATATACAGTGTTTCAATGCAGTCAGTACCGCAAGGGGTTTATATGTAATGTTGCACTGTCACTTCAAATTGTAAAAGTGCTGGGTTGTCAGATAAATTTATTTATTTGTATCCAACTTTGAATTAACACACAAAATATTTCTATCGTAGTGTTTTATGGCTTTTTTGTTGCTCTATTCTTTCTCTACAACTTTTGTTCATCGTTTCTGAAATTAAAATAACTTTTATTTTGCTTTTCACATAAGACAATCGAGTTCCTGGGGAATCATTCTCAATACCTGCTTCTCTTCTCTTTTAATCACGGTTCCAAAGCTACTCAGGCTGCTTGAAACATTTGTATTGTGTACAGAATAGGTGCTATTACTGAAAGAACTGTGCGGAAATGATTTTTCACACTCCAAAGAGGGGAAATTTGACCTCACAGACTCTCTGCATTTCAGAGAGTCTGTGAGGTCATCCATAAGGATCTGTGCTAGTCCACGAGGGAACTGGTCCAGCCGTTGGGATACTCCTAGAAAACCATCTGTCACTTTCACTCAGCAAAAGTATGAAAACTCAGTACAAGGGTGCCACACATTTTGAACAAAAGAGAAACTCCAGCGCTCTTCTATCACTGCCAGTTTGCTCACTTGACAACAGGATACTCATCAATACAGAAATTTTTTTACCACCTGTGATATCTTATAACAACTACACAACCAAAGCTTTGAATTCAATAAATGCACCAGCTCAATGAGGCAATCCAGCTGAAATGATCTGATTAGTGACACAGCAAGTTTCTACAATACAATGCATATTCTCATGTCGAATTTTTCACCCATTCTCCAAGGTGTTCATCCAACCCCAAAGTAGAACTGAAAATTTCTGGGTAACTGGTGATTTATGCATTGACAAGCTAGTATGAGCTAGTATGTTGGCAAGAAGTCATGAACAAAGATAACTGATTTGTTAAAATTGTGGATGAAAAATAGGTACTGAAATAAATGGGCAAAGAAAAAGGAAAAGGAAAAAAAAAGAAATTAAGATAATCCAATAGATGAAAGCTATTTCCAGTTGGCTATTGTATTAATAAGCATTATAAGTCCTAAAACAACAGAAGCAGCAATAATAAGATTCTTTCCTTTCCTCCTAGTCTTTATCCTACTTTATACAAAGCAACACTCACTTTTGGGTCATTCCAGTGAAATTTAACAATGGTCTGTCATGAAGGTTCTAAGATTTTCTTCAAATTTACACCATTTGTTAATATCCATGACAGGAGCTATTTCTGAAACTTTTAGCTCCATACCTCTTACCAGCCAGATTTTATAGCTATTTAAAGTTTTAGGCAATTTCTGAAATTTTCAAAATATTGAATTTTATTATTTTTAAGGGTTCATTATTTCAAATAGGTTTGATACCATACCTCGGAAATTATGTTTCTTTAATCCCCACTATCTCAATTCTCTCAGATGCTAAACATCAATTCTTTTAACTCAGCCACTGTAGAAAAATTCCAACAGAATATTGCAAAAATCCATGTCTTGAAGGTATGTTTTAAAAAATTTCAAGTTTAGGCAGCTGGTAAGCATCACGTCTTCTCTAATCTTACAGTAAGGTTTGAAATCTTAACAGAACACGTGAATTCACAGAAATAAATAATTTTGAGGAAGGTTGGGTTTCAGTAATTTATCAAACAATATCTTTACTATTGAGCAACTGTAACTCTCCATTTTACTCTGAAATCATAAGATCATAAATATTACTATAACTGGCAATTAGAAACACTACAACAAATTAACACGTGACTGTAACAGATCCTATCTGTGCTTGGAACCACAGAAAATGCAATAACTTTTCTTTATCAAAACTGCAATGCATTGGTATTCTTCTAAGTTAGCATTCATATGAATGAAATCAGTATGTCGCTCTCTTGGTTGGAAAAGTTGAACAAGTGAACAGTTGAAAAAGTTCATGAGATGAGAACTAGATATTAGGCAAGCAAATAACTTTTTGATTCATTTTGCTTTCCAGTTTCATGATGTTTCTAACTTTTTAATAGTTTTATTAATTTTATTTCAGATTAGTGACTTGAACTCAGAATGTCAAGGCACATGCCTAAATGGCATGACTGTTGTTGGATGTCCGAAAGATGCTGTCACATCACCTAACTATAATAATAAAATTGTGGTACTAATGATAATCATGACTGTCCTATTGTACATTAATGTTTAATATGCAAGGGGTTCTTCACAATCAAAATTCCAAACCCTAGAAGCAATATGATAATTAAAAATCTTACCCCTTCTCTGAGACATTAAAATTTTCAATGAATATTGCATTGTACATTTGTTAGAAGGCATCTTTTTAAACCTCACCCTTACTCCTAACATACTTTAAGTAACACAAAAACGTTTCTAGCTCAGACACAGAACAACATAACCACTACAACATCAACAATAACCACCTGCCATCACAAACATCTACACCAAAGCAACTCAAATCTTCACCACTATTTGTCAAGAGAGAGAGAGAGAAGGGGAGTGATTGATAGTGCTGATATTTCATTTATTGAAGTCTAAGATAACACCAAAGAGAAAAAAGAGGACCTCAACATGATTGCTTGACCTACTAGAATATAGCAAGTAAATTTATCATACAACATTCAGTCAGCTTAAAGAAGTAGGATATGCATATTGTCCTAGACTGATATGACTGAATAAGACAGAATGGCTGGTCTCAGCTACAACACTTTTAATCATGGGTCTATTCTAAAACTAAGTCGAACCTAATGATTGGTGTAGCAGCATTAGGTATTACAATCAGCTGTTACGAGGGTAAAGGAGCTGCCTCAGAGAGAAGTACAGCCATCTGCCGTGTTATGGCTGATAAACATCGTTTTAAAAACTGTTGGAAGACAAGCTACGCTCTGTTTTTTCTTCCTCTTCGTTAACTCACCAAAACATGTTCTTCCTCTACACAAGAGAGTTCTATAAAAGAAGGTAATTATATGAGTTATCTCCCTTACATCGTATTAAACATTAATACGCATAGATTTTTTGTTTTTGTACATACGTACCTGTGGTGTGCGCTACACTTCGAAGGAAGAGGTAAAAAGGTTGAAGGGTGAGGTACAAATAAAAAGAGAAATAAAAGGTATTAAGGAGAGTGAGTGGTAAAGCAGGAGAGAACAGACGCAGAGGAAGTATAGTTGAAGTGAGGCAAAGCAGCAAAGAGGAGGAAGTAAGAGGAGTGAGAGAGGGGGGAGATTGATAGTGCTAAGAAGTAAGAGAAATATAACACGTTAAACGCAGGAAGACAGTTACAGGCAAGGAGACATAGAGGAGGGAGAGGAGAGGGAGGGAAGGAGAAAGAGAAGGATTTAGAGAGATAGATTGAGTGAAGGGAGTGGATAGAGAAGAATAGTGAAAGAGAATGTTGCCTATCGATCTATCTGTCAGAAAGTTATTCTGGCTGTGTGCTTCTCTCTCTCTCTCAGCAAATAGCTGCGAATGTTACTGTTACTTTTCTTCAGTTGAAGGGGAGGTAAAATGTTTCAGAGTAGAATGACGCATGCGTCGAAAGAAAAGTAGATACATAGATACATACATATATTAATTAAAGCAAGCGAGAGGAAGGACACAGAGGAAGTGAGAGAGACACACACATATATCGAAAGAAAAGATGATACATAGACACATTGTTAAATCAAAGACAAATAACTAGAGCAAATATTGGATGTCACTTTCACTTTTCATTACCACATGAGGATAAAATTAACTTGCAAGTGGCTGAGTACCCCCACAGACATGCATACTGCAGAATATGACAAGGCTGGCTCCTTTCAATTATAGCTACAACTCATTTTGGTCAGCTGAGTGGACTGGAGCAAGATAAACCTCCAAGTGGTTGGAAGAAAACAAAAACAGATCCTATATAGGGGCAGGAAAATCTTTTTAGTTGTTAGGGTCACTATGAGTGTTAATCTGGTTCTAACAGCAGCATTTGTGTCTCACAGATCTGGAGGTCAAGCATCCAGGTAGACACCAATGCACAGACAGTTGTTATCAAATTGAGCAGGAGTCGAGGGCGAAGCCACTACACAACAGAATAGCAATCATTTCATCTTAGCTTTCGCTGCTTATACTAAACACGACATTTTTGGCTTATGAGATAAAACATTTCCTTTCCTTTCACTCTTTTTTAAAAAGTGGCACTGTCACTTACAATGATGAGGATCCCGTTTATCTGATCAACAGAAGTCTGCTCATAAAATTAACATGCAAGTGGCTGAGTACACCACAGACATGCATGCCGTAACACAGTTCTCAAGGGAGATTCAGCCTCACAGAATGTGACAAGGCTGGCCCTTTGAATTACAGCTACAACTCATTTTTGCCAGCTAAGTGCACTGTAGCAAGGTGGCGCACACACAGTATCTTGCTCAAAAACACAGCACGCCACAAGGAATCGTACCTATGACTTTATGATCGTGTACCAAACACCCCTAACCACTGAGCCAAGCACCTGCACTCTCTTAACTGTAAAGAAAAGGAGTGAAGTGATAGAGACAGAGAAAGGAAAACATCAGTCATTTTCTAGCTTCTTTACTTTTAACAATGAAGAAGAGGGAGAGACATTTAGTAATGAATAGAGGGAAAGTCATTCAGGTGTTTATGGTTTCATCCTAGCAGTTCTAGAATGATCAACTGTTAGTTCTCTCTTCTTTCACCTACCCCCAATACTTATTTGCACTCTTTCATAGTTCTTCATGTCTTTTAGTTGGGGGGAAAGACTATGTTTTTTTTTCCAAGCATGTTTAATGTTTCCACTCCAAACAAGACTCCCTCCCTTCCTTTCTTTATCGTACAAAAATCAATGCAAATTTTGAACAGGGTATAACTGTGAAAAGAGCCCAGAAAATGAGTAATACCCCCTACAAAATGGGTGGATGAGAAAAGTTGCCAACAGGTGGCTACATGAAATTCAACTCTATACTTTAAAGAATGTCTTCTACTATAACCTCAGGCCGACCAAAGCCTCGTGAGGGGGTTTCATAGATGGAAACTGAAAGAAGTCAGTCTTATATATATATATATATATATATATATGTTTGTGTGTGTGCTTCTGTTTGTCCCCCCACCACCATCGCTTGACAACCAATGTTAGTGTGCTTGCATCCCTGTAACTTAGCTATTCGGCAGAAGAGGCTGATAGAATAAGCACCAGGCTTAAGTACAGGGGTCAATTTCTTCGATTAAAGTGCACTGATTTCCTTGATTAAAGGGCGACAAAGGAGCGGTACTCCAGCATGGCCACATTCAAATGACTGAAACAAGAAAAGAATAAAAGAGTACCAGAAGAACGTTCTGTACCACTAAACCAAGAAGGTTCTTTGAATATGTACGATGTATTTTAAAGCTAAATAGTAATTCTGTTTATGTTTGCATAACTGAGATATTTTGGTTGGATTATATAATTATTGGTTTTACACTTCTTTCTATATTCTATAAGTGTCACAATATAGAAACATTTCTCATGGCACCAGCACACAATTTACAGATGCTTACATTTTTTAATGTTTTCTGTGAAGTTTGTGCAGGTCCAGTTAATTTCTATCTTAAATTTTCCCCCTCTGAAGTACATTCAACAATTCAATTCCAGAGACCCGTCCACATCAGCCTAACTAAGTTCTAGAAGTGCTGTGTACCACCCACACGCAAAAAAATATCACAACAAACCAAACTACATCTCTTCACTTCCTCACATTTCCATTTCATGCACTAGGTTTACCTTGCACTCTCCAATCTTGGCCCTGTGCCACTGTAACATTGCTCTCCATTAGCTTCTGTGTGCTCCACCCACGCCCTGTCTCACCATATCATTGCATATGCCCTGCGCTTTGCCACCATCTCTATCCTGCTGTCACCCACTCTCTCCTTCTCCTGCACTTCCCTCAGGTTGGGTGTTTCCTTTGTGGCAGCGCACCTGTTTCTGTCTTCATTCCTAATCTCTCTCCCTCTGGCCGGGTAACCTTGTACCTCCTCTACAGTAAGACACCTGTTTCTGTCTCTCTGCCTCACTATAACTTTTCCTCATCCAACACAAGATCACCTCCTCCAATGCCCCCGCCCCTCTCAATAAAGACTTTTTTGTTTTGTAAGTACTCAGTGACCCTGTCAATGCAAATGCCTCTTAAAAGCACCCAGTTCACACTGTAAAGTAGTTGGTGTTTGGAAGGGCATCCAGCTGTAAAGACCTTACCAAAACTGACCTCGCCTGTGCTTGTGTCAGATGAAAAGCACTAAGTCAACTCAGCTAAATGGTTGGTGTTAGGAAGGGCATCCAGCAGTAAAAATCTTGCCAAAACAGTTACAGAAATCTGGTGCAGGCTTCTGCCTGTTGGGCTCTTATCAAACCATTCTGCCTATGCCAGCATGGAAGGCTGATGTTAAACGATGATGTTGATGATCCCCGCTTAGTCAGAGAACTGGCTAATTGTATCCTGCCTGGACACCACTTGACCTCAGCAGCCTTGTTCTGTTTCATTTCCACTATCGCTGCAACATCAATCCTCAGGTGTTTGTCCTCAACAAGTTTTGCTGACTTCAGAGCTTTGACACTCTCGTTGTCAATAAATACTGTGAGTGGTAGACTCTGCTCACCTATCCCACAAATGTTTCCTGAGACTTTCTATAGTATGCTACTGATTCTTATCTTCGCTGCAAGCTTAAGGCTTCAACAGCTATAGTGAATTGAATTATTCTTTCGATTTTGTTGGGATTTTCAGTAGATTGGACAGCAGTTTACAAGAAGATCTTTAATCCACAGTATGTGTGCTCCAATACTCCCTTTGTCATTGTTTACATTCCCTAAAGCTGCATTGCTGAATAGAAAAATTTCCCAGTCTTCTGTAGGTGTTCCTTGCATGGATGGAAATGACTGAACAAGCTTTATAACCTTCAATTTCACCACTCCTTTAACAGCCCACACTAAGTCAGCAACAGCTGCTTCTGGCAGTTTTGTATTTAGATCAACTAATTCAAAGGTCATGTCTGGACGTGACCCTAGTACCACCCAGTTCAACTGACTGACTAACTTCCTGAACTGGGACTGTTCGCCTCCATTCAGTTGAGATTGTTTCTCAGATGCATGTATAGGATCTAGTTGTGGAGGATCCAATTTCTGTACATACACCAAATCTGTATCTGGAAACTGTATCTGAAGTTTCCTTCCTCAACTTTACCCACTAGAAATTGTTCTTTGACTCTGCATAACATTTCTTCAAATGTCTTGTCTGACAACATATGATTCCAAGCAGATTTCCACCTTTTGTCAATGTGAACATAGCAGGATCCAAGTTTAGCTGTTTAAATCCTAATTAAATAAGTTCATCTTTCACGCTCATATAGAACTGTCTTGCACCATCCTTAACACCATATAATCCATGTTTGAGTTTCCAAACAAGTTTTCTGTGTCACTTTCTACAGGTGGTTTAATATAAACATCCCAATTTAGTTCCTTGCCTTGTCAAAAAGCTGACTTTATTTCTGTGGCTTTCACATTCTAATTTTTGCTTGCTGTAAGAGAGATAAATATTCTCATTACTCCTTTTCCTACAGTCAGGCTTTCCTTAGGTATAAATAACAGTTCCTCAAACCCTTGTGCTACAAGGCAAGCTCAGATGTTATCATCTTTACTTGTTGATATAGATCAACCCACCTTGTTGATATAGTATTTTGTCCACAATCTTTCACTTCCCCATATGTTTCAAACTTTTGCAGCTTTTGTAATTTGACTTGTTTGGCTATTACACTGCTTGGATTACTATCATCCACTATAACGTGTATTTCTAGAGGTTCCAGTGTGTTCAAACTTTTCTATTCTACACAGTCTAAATCAAGTTTTTTCATTATTGACTTCATTGCGAACACTATGCCACGTTTTATTTCTTCCTGATGCTTTGCCTGCTCTGCTTAATATGGTAGCATCTGTCCATTCCTGAGACTCTGGCAATTTATATTGGATCCATTGATTCACTCTGATATTCTTCTGTTTTTTCGCAGTGTGGATGTCTTCCATCATCATCATCATTTTTAGTACCATCATCACTTTTATGGTCCTGTGAAGTATCTACACCTTTTTCTGACACATTCAGTTGATCTTTTGAAATGCTTAGCTGGCTGCTTGCAGAGTTTGTATCATTGTCATTGTTTTCTACCTCTGGGTAGCCTTCTTTGGTATATCCACCTACTTTGCATAATCTGTTAGATGACACTCCACCTACTTTGCACAGTCTGTTAGATGACACTCCACCTACTTTGCAGAGTGTGTTAGGTGACACTCTGACAAATACACTACCATGTCTAACAAACAGGACTTTACCATCCTGAAAAACCACTGCTCATTAATTTAAGGACGCAGCCTGTAACTTATGGAAACACATATTGCATAGTTTTAAATTATTAACAATTTAAGATTACACTTCCTTCTTATCACCATTTTCATATATCTGTTCTGCTGCTCTCACTTTTGACTTCAAAGCCTGCCTAATCCTTTCACTAGCTTCTGTTTGTATGAATGCCTTTCGTGCCTCATGCAGAGCATTCAGATGTTTAAAGGTTTCACTGGTTGTGCTTCCCTCTAAAGCTAGTAACTCTGCTTGCATTATATTTGGTACATTTGGATTCTTGCTGAATACCAACGGGTGGTTACTGAAACCATTCAACATTTGTAATGACTTCTTTGCTATGCTGGCCTAAGCCAATAGCGTCCACTTGTGAATTGTCTGCTGCTAGTTTCTACATCATATCAGTGATGGCATGGACATGTTCACACAAACCATTCTGAAACGGACTCATTTCAGCCATGGTTCAAATACATATTTAGGATTGAAGCAATCTCCTGCATTTCCTCAGAGTTGAACTCTCCTCCATTATCTATCATCAGTACCCCCATGACTCCAAACATGCCAATACAGTTTTTCATCAAAGCATTAATCACATCACTAGGTCTCTTTCAGCCACTGAAAACTGATATCCCTCTTAAGAGATATCACACTCAGCAAAACTGCATAGAGTGATCATTAATTTAAGGACGCAGCCTGTAACTTATGGAAACACATATTGCATAGTTTTAAATTATTAACAATTTAAGATTACACTTCCTTCTTATCTCAGTGGCCACCTGCATTTCAGTTAATATCAAAGAATATAGTAAACAATTTGAAAAACTATAATCCCGTCACATACACACACACACACGAATATATGATGTACATAATGTGAGTATATATATATGTGTGTGAGTGTGTGTGTGTTTCTATCATCAACAGGAAAACAACCACCAATAACAACAGTAATATATAGTATGAAGTAGATAAGCAAATCCATTTCAGATAAAAATATATAATGTGGTATCCTAGTGTATTTTAAAAGTTGAAGGAAATGTTTTTGATCTTAGGCCTATGAGGATTGACTTGGAACTACACAGTTGCAACAATACAATTAGCAAGAACAATATAACACCAACAATATCCACACACCGTCACAAACATCTAAACCAAGACAATTCAGATCATCACCACTAATTGTTGTGGATAATTAATCGCTGCTGCTCTTGGATTTGCTTTCAATTTAAGATATCTGGAAAGAAGTGATCAAGCAGAACTGAAGGCAGTAGTGTAAAAAGGAACTCTAAAAGGATTACACTGGATATTAAACTGGATCTTTTAGAAAGACTTGATGCGGAAGTAAAACTAAGCTATATTGCCAAATCATTAAATCTTGCAGCATCTTGCAGTGACAACAATACAACAGAAAGAAAATTATAAGTGTTCAAGAAGCTACTCTGTTAACTGTCCAGACCTTTCTTTTTCATAGATCTAATATGATGCTTAGAATGGAACAACTTTTTAGTGTATGGATTGAGAATCAGAATCAGTGTAATATGCTGATAAACACAACAGTAATTCAAGTTTATATGATGATTTGTCAAAAAAAGGTGGAACTTCTAATGAAAAATCCTTTTTGGTTAATAAAGGCTGGTTTGAAAGGTCTAAGAAGCACATGAATTTGTACAATATAAAAATGACTGGTTAAACTGCAAATGTCGATCCAGAGACTGCTACTAATTATCCTGAGCAGTTGAAGAAAATGATTGCTGAGGGGAGTTACACATCAAAGCAAGTATACAATGTTGATGAAACTGCACTTTTCTGGAAGTGCATGCCCACTAGAACTTTTATTTCTTAAGAAAAATTAACACCAGGGTTTAGAGCTTCTAAAACTCATGTGACACTTCTTTTGGGAGGAAATGATGCTGGTAATATGGAATTCAAGCCCCTACATGTGCATCACTCTGAAAATTCAAGGTATGGAGCCTTGTCTAGGAGCTTTGTCAAAGAGTGGTTTACAAACTTTTTTGGGAACATTTGTAAACATTTTAAAAAGGTATAGTGGAAGGGACAGTGTAAGACACAATATTTGCAACAAAGCATAAGCTTTATACATTTTTTTTTCAGACAATGCACAGAACTACCCAGCAAACTTAAGATGACTTTTCTGATAATGTGAGTTGAATATATCTCCAAGAACACAACTTCTTTGCTCCTGCGAATAGATGAAGGTGTGATAGCTAACTTCAAGGCATATTATGAGAACTTTCAAACAACTTATGAAAGCAATTGACAGGGATAATAAACCTACAGTTAAGAGATTTCTGGAAGAAATTCAATGTAATGGATACTGTGTGTAATAGAGTTGAATCTTGGGATGAAATAAAGCCTTCAACTTTAAATAATTATTGGAAAAGTATGAAGCTGCATTGTATTCATGACAAACTATCTACTACTTCTAAGGATCTCTCTGTACATTTGAGGAAGGTAAATTCTGTAAATTCTTAGTGTTTATTGTACCTGCACATCTGCTACACACAAAGACTACTTTCTCTGTTAACATTCCTATGATACTGCTGCACCTCGTGTGTCCATAGCTTGCACTACGTACATCATATGGAGTTTTTACTAATACTCTTTCTACATAACAAACAGGGAATTTGTGATTTATCTATTTTCCTACCTATTAGGACTTTGGTCTTTGCTAAATTAACACCAAAGCCCTCTGATTCCAGACCCCTCTCTAGTTCAGGTTGTCATTCAAATAAAAGAACAAGCTCTACAGCATAGAGGTGCTCCCAAGGGCAGCCAATCTTAAATTTCTGTTTTTGGCCTGGAGGGGGCTGAGAAGCAATCCTTAGTAAACTCCTACTTGTACACTAAATTCATTGCTATTTTCATTGCCAACCTTCATCTTACTGACAACATCCTTGTATGTGGCTTTTATAGCTCACACCAACCGCTTTATCCCTAATCTCTGGATTGACCACCAGATAAGGAATTGAGACACCCTGTCAAAGGCTTTCTCCATGTCAACAAAAGCCATGTACTACGGTCTATGTTTGGCCAAATGCTTCTCTTGCAATTGCCTTACTAGGAAGGTAGTACAAGTTGTGCTTCTCTCTGGCAGAAAACCAAACTGCATCTCATCTTGGCTTACTCTCTTCCTAATTATTTGAGCTAGGACCCCCTCTGCAACTATCACCACTTGGTCCAGCAATTTGATACCTTTGTAATTATTTCTGTTTAAAGTATTACCTTTACCTTTGTCGCAGTTGACTATAATGCTGCTATACCAGTCATTGGATATGATTTCCTTGTGGATATCCTAATTAACTATACGAGTGACTCAGCCATATCCCACTCTGCCAGATATTGTAAACATCTCAGCAGAATCACTAACTGTAACTGAACCATTAGAATTTCTTATTTTCATGCATGAAGGTGATCATATTGCTTGTTCTCTGTTGTTTTCTTGTGCTTGCTTTTGGAAAAGTCTCGTTTCGAAAAAGTCTGTAGGAACTCAATCCGACTTAATATGAAAATGGATAGGAAAATTAATTTCGTGCTACAGCAAGATTTTCAGGAATGCATTACTACAGTAAGTGAGAGATTCCTGTTATTACATGCATATCAAATTACTTGACCAAATCATGAAAGTTACAGAAAGAGTTATAGTTCAACTAATTAGGAAGAGATTTAACCTAGATAATATGCAGTTTGGTTTTCTGCCAGAGAGAAGAATTACTGATACTTTCATTCTAAGGCAATTTCAGAAGTAGCTAACCAAATATAAATCATTGTACTTGGCATTTGTCAACTTGGAGAAAGCCTTTGATGAGATCCCTTGCTCCCTCAACAGCAACAAATTTAGTGTGTAAGTATAAGTTCACCGAGGCTTGGTTCTCAGTCCCTTCCAGTTTATCGTTGTCTTCTAAGCCATAACAGAGAAGTTAAACCTTTTAGTATTGATTACTGTCAAACTTAATGCTTCTTTATTTAAATTGTTTTGAATCGATATGCATTATCTCACAGCTTCAAGGTTTCAACGATGTGACTATATGTTTGAATGACATTGTACCATAGGTGTTAGAGACAAAATCTGGCTGGTTTGAGCATAAAACCTAGAATGTTTGGGCTTGATATGGGCAGTTTAATGATGAAGGATTAAGACTGACTGTTCATGAGAGCTTCTCCATAATGATGACCTTCTTCATATAGCTGAAACTGTAGTAGAATTAGAAACAAAATTCCAGGTATGGAAATAAAATCAACACATAAAGGGCCTTAAAAGTCAACTTAGCAAAATCCAAAGTTCTAGTAAGAAAACAGATAAACCACAAATCCCTTCAGGAAAATAGCTTATATATATATATGTGTATCACATGACCTAAACAGCAGTCTTCTCTCTTGCACATTACATCTACATCTTATAGTAGAAAAACTGTAAGTAAAAATTCCATATGGTGTACCCAGTGAAAAATATGGACACATATGAAGAAAAGTGGAATCAGAAGAAGATTAACAGAGAAAGTGAACTTAGTGTGTGTATCAGATGTGCAATGACAAAAGGTCACTCCCTCAGAGTGAAGGGCAGATTGTATGATGCTTGAGTACTAATAGCTGTACTACATACTAGTGAAATGTGGGCTGAGAATGCAAAGTATATGCTAAAGCTTCAAAGAAACGAAATTAGCATGTTCTGCTAGATGTGCAACATCAGTGTGTGTATACAACAAAGTGCAAATATATTGAGAAAAACTGATTATCAGAGGAATTAGATGTCATGTGCAAGAGAGAAGACTGCTGATTTGGTCATATGATACAGATATATCTGGACAGTTGCATAAAGAAGTGCCAATTGCTAAATGTGGATGGAACCTGTGGAAGAGGGAGATCCAGGAAGATGTAAGATGAAGTGGTGAAGAATGATGTCTGGATGTTGAGTCTCTCCAAGATGACAAATGACAGAGATGATTGGCAATTTACTGTGCCTCTAAGCAAAAGATGAGGCCTAAAGACATGTCGTTTACACTTATGCCCCTGCATACAATCTATCTCTGATGAATCTCTTCTTAACACCCACCTCACTCCACCATTGTTCATCATTGTCCATCAAAGCAGACAGTGGAGCCTGGTGCAATTCTTTGGCATGCTAGTTTTTATCAAACCATGTAACCCATGCCAACACGGAAAGATAGATGTTAAATGGTGATGATATATATACCTATAAATACACACCCACAAACTAAAAACATCAGAATTACTGAAAACATTTCTTAAGCTCAATAACAAGGAATAAAACAAATATTAAAATTTGGTCTTACCCTGATCACTTTGGTTTATGCAATGATCAATATCACATTGGTCATCTTTTAAAGAGTTTATACATATTGCTTTACCTAAAAAGTTTTCTGATAACAAAGACACTGCCTTTCCAATTTCAGACCAGTCTTTAAGTTGTACAATGGCAGCTCCACTGAAAAGAAGATGATGTCATTCAGTTTTCTAACTTCTGCAATTTCCTCATCTACTCCTCTATATCAACATTTGTTTTTCAAATTTAGATATTTAAATGTAGTTAGATCTAGTATTTTGAAGGAACAATTTTTCTTTTTGATGGTAACCATTCATGTAATAGCAACAATGGAAACTATTGTTCAGTGTTGTAGAAAGAGGCGATGCAATAAATGAGGCACAAAAAAGTTCAAAATTTGTTAATTCTGCAAGAGTGCATTCCCTTTTCTACTCTCCAGGAACTTTGGGAAGGAAGAGAGAAAATAGTTCAATTTCAGTGAAGAGTAGATGGTGGTACTCCATTAGAAGATTGTAAATACTTCCAGAAGACTTACAGTGAATGTCTGCAACAGAGCAGATGCCACTAAATGCACTCAAGCATCATGTGGTGGAGTGAATGTTTGCAACTGAGCAAATGCCAGTAAAGGCATTCAAGGAACATAAGATGGTGTCAAACTGGATAGCAGCATCAAAAGTGTGCCAAGTTTGATATGCGCACATACACACACACAAATGAAGATAAATAAACACAAAATTTAAAGTTACTTACGACTTTAGCGTCTTATGTTTCTTTAATTTAATTTTATTTTCACTGAACAAAGTTTTTATGCTACTGGCTGCAACAGACTCTGGAAGACTCTCAATAAACAAAATACCTAAATAAACACATATATGAATAATTAAATTAGAACTTTAATAATAAAATAAGTAAAACAATAAAACTATTGTGAATGAAAGGAACAAGTAGTTAACATTTACAGATCTCCAATAGTTTTTACAAAAAGTTTAAAACAAACACGCACACACATACATACATGTGTGTATGTGTCTGTGTTTTTGATTTAAACTTTATGCACATATGTATAGTAGAAACAGAAAATCTTCAGTATAGTAGTGAATGTTTAAAAAAAAAATTAATGACTTTTCTGATAACTGTCTTCCACTAAAATGATTAGATGATTCTGGCAATCTTTCTTCCAGTGATCAATTTTAAATTATTTATCTATGTATATATAACAAAAATACAAATGGAGAAAATCACAGCTTTAATTGGTGATTCCACCATACAATACTAATAGTTGTTTCTGTTGTATCAAAATATTTAGATACAGAAAATATTAGTCAAATTAAATTACATCTGAACATTCATGTTAACATGTAATCAAGGTAATCCAAAATGATAACAAAAGAATACAAAATAAATATATGAATTCTACATTGTGACAGTTAAAAAGAGAGAGAGAGATTCTGTGTCACAACAATTAGTTATCTGTTTATTAAATTTGATAAACATTTTTAGAAAAAGCAATTGTAATCAAGAATTGAAATATCTAAATGCTTTTCTAAATGTGTGACAATATTTTAATGTAAAAGTACCACCATAACTTAATAATTTATAAGTAATTATATAATACATTTCCTCAAGGCAAAGATTACATTTAAAATTACCAGTTTTGTACAATGGTAAATAACTAATAATAGATCACTTTATATCATGTTCTTTTTTAAATCCTAAATGCATTTACTAAGATTTGTAGAATTACCCTTTCTTCTGTATTTAAACGAATGAGAATGATTATAAAATCTGGATTTCCAAATAGTAGCAGAGGAACCTATGTAATAATACTTATGATCACCTATTATTACTTTACACTGGTATATTGATACACTATTTTTCTTTGAACAGTGATTTTCTAAAGGACAGATTTTGTTTTTACTATCACACAGGCATTTATTCACTTGTATTTGGTAATCATGGTTAAAAGAATTATTACTAGTCCGCCTCTCAGAATTAGGTCTTAGGATAGGATTATTACTTGTTTCATAATTAATATTAAAACTAGGTGTTAACTGTATTATCAGTCAGAATTACTTTTACTTAAAGTATCAAAATCTATTTCAGAAAAATCATTAGAATTAACTTCACAAGTCACACTATCGATTTTATTCTTGTTTATAGATTTTGAGTTGAGAGACTCCCTAATTCAAATAACAAATGGAGAAATAGGGAGAATTTTCAGACATAATAACTTTAACCAATACCTTCTGTATCCAAATATGTTGATACAACAGAAATGATTGTTGGTACTGTATGGTGGAGTCACCAATTAAAGATATGATTTTCTTCATTCAGATTTGGGGGGGGGGGGGGGGCTTATACTCTGAATTTCTTCAAATTCTTCTAAACAATATTTGGATCTATTTGTCGTACATGAGGAATTACCTAGGATATTTATTCTACTTGCATTTATTGGTGTATGATCATTTCATATAGTTAACCAAATCAATTTAACACAGTGCTTTCTTTTTCTTCTTTTATATATATATATATATATATATATATATATATATATATATATATATATTGCAGTGTGGAAGGTGTTTATAAGCCATTTAAAATAACACACAACCATATAAGCGTATATAGTTTGATATGTATGTACGTATGTGCAGATGTACGTGTGTGTATGTGTTGTGCGTTGTGTATATGACTATATTAGTGTGTGCATGCATGTGCGTATGAGTATGTGTAGATACATCTATGTGTAGTATGTTTATGTGTGTAAAAAAAAAAGTTATAATAAAATAACAATATTAAAAAAATGCATATTTGAATTTTAACCGTTATCCTTGTATTAGTGTCATATATATTTGTATATATGTATGTTTGTGTATATATGTGTATATATGTATAGGTGTAGTGATGGATAAGCGTATATGTGTGTATACTTTAAGATTATACGTATATTTGTGAGTGTGTATGAGTGTCAATATGATTGTGTGTACTTGTATATATGTATAAGCAAGGTTATATATGTGCATATATGTATCTAAGACATTGTATCCATTCACCGTTAGACGGTGGTGAGAGGGACAAACGCACACACACACGTGTGTGTGTGTTTACACATGTGTAGATGCATATGTATATGTGTGTGTATATACAACCTTCAACAAAGTAACAGTCATGTATACAACTTGAACTGATGCACATATCAGTACATAAACATACGTTCACATGTATATACATATGTACACACACACACACAAACACGTCTACAAACTTACCCTATTACTCACGTACATTCATAAGTACATACGTGCACTCACATACATACATATATCATGAACTAACTGTTACTTTCTCAGATGCAGCACAATTTTGTCAGTGAACAGGTCGCGGTCTCAAAGCGACGAAAATATTTTGACAAATTAAATTTAAATGTTGAAGTGAATCTGACGGCTTTTGTGTGTTATTTTAAATGGCTTATAAACACCTTCCACGCTGCAATTGTTTTCGTTCCAGCACACGATCTCAGATCAGGTCACTTGTTATGCAAGTACATCTTCGTATATATATATATATATATATATATATTGTTGCTATTATGAAAGAATGGTCTACAATATGTTGCTTTTCAGAAAATGAAAAAAATAGTTTCACCATTCCATAGCAAAACGGCTGTACTACACTTTGACAAATTTTGATATCTCAGCATCTGCAAATACAATAGTTTGACCAAAAGAACCAAATGCTGAAAAGAAAAATGCATTTGGCCAAATTTGGACATACGACAGTTTAAACATAATAGCAACGATATATATATATATCAAAAAAAAGCAACACGGATTTTAAAGGTTATTGCAGTACGCACGTTTCATGCTACTCCATTTATTTAAGTAATGCAAGTATTACATTAAAAGCAAAATGTAGAGCAATCTTCAGCTTCACAAGAATATAAAAAATTACAGCAGAATAGACATATTACTATTGTGGCAACATTTAAAATCTAAGTGGGAAGAAGAATACATAAAAATCCATCTTGACATAGCCAAGGCTAGCAGGCTAGTAATTAATTCTAGGAAGAATATTCTTGTGCAGCTGAAGATTGCTCTACATTTTGCATTTAATTTAATGTAATGCTCGCATTACTTAAATAAATGGAGTAGTATGAAACGTGCGTACCGCAATAACCTTTAAAATCCATGTTGCTTTTTTTTAATTTTTGATCACCTTGCTTTTGGAATTGTTTTGGATAATACCATACTATATTCCGGTGCCTAAACGCAAGTACCACATTCAATTTTGAATCTATCTATATATATATACACACACACACATATACATACAGGGTCCCTGATAATGGGACTGAGTTTCTCACTTAAAAGCAACTTTCAAACTGTTCTTTTTTTTTTTTTTGTTATCAGTTCTTTTAATATAGTTTTAGATTCTGTCTGGACATTGGAGCGGGTGTTTCAAAACAAAATATGGATGCACACACACACACACACACTTTCCCCACTTACATACACGTATAGTATGTGGAGACAAGTCAAAATAAAAATAAGTAATCACACAAAAAATAGATATAGAGATTTCAAGAGGCAAACTTTGCATTTTAGATAGTAGTACCCAAATATAATAATTCTGCTATAGGCACAAGGTCTGCAATTTTGGGCGAGATGTCTAGTTGATTCCATTAACTTCAGTGCTCAATTGGTATCAACCCAAAAAGTATGAAAATCGAAGTTGACACAGACACATAAAAACCCATCCAATATATACTCTATGATTATTCTATTCAGAAACTATGATTGTCTAAAATGCAAAATTCATTTAATGACACAGTAAACAATTTCTATCTTTAACTTTCTTTCTTCTGAAATATTTGTTTACTTATTTTTAGTTTGATCTATCATAACTTGCATTCAATGCTTTATATGTGTGTACATATATATATATTTATATATGTTAACCCTTTCGTTACCATATTTCTAACCAAATTACACCCCTTATGTGTTTCAATTAATTTCTAACATAATCATAAATTTAGGCTGGTTTCGTTAAACAACTCTAACTTTTTTATTTATCAACATATTAATGTGATTTTTGGAAGATAAATTAACGAAAGGTTCTCAACCAATTCTATACCAAAATTTTTGTCACAAAGTGACTTTAATTACAGGTAAATACAGGTAAATTCAACAAAATATAAAATTATTTAAATTTTTGTTCAAACATCGCTATAGAAAATGGGTTATTAGCTAATATTCAATTGGGTATACAACAAAATATTATTATAGAAGAGTTGTGCATATTACTGGATTTATTACTGTCTCTTTTGCCAGTATAAAATTAAAATCCAGAGCAGTACCCAGTATTTGATTCACAAATCTTTTCCAAACTTTGATCCCCCATTTTGTGCGCTTTCCTGGCATATACTGTTGAAAACGCACTCGGCCTTTATAGCCCACCATATCCTTATCTATAAACTGTTTTATATGTGCTTTGAACACAGTCAATGAGGGGTCTTATTTTAAATAAGGGATCAAAGTCTGGTTTTCCACGTACTGGTGTACTGCTCGTGTCTCTTACATGTAGATATTGAGTCAATTTTAAAAACCGTATCCTCGTCATTATACTTGAGACATATTCGTCTCCAAAGGGTTCATCACTACTCCAGTAATTTGTTATTCTAGGTAACTTTCTAATGCCCATGATAATATTTATTGCAAAATATGCTTTAATTTCATTCAAGTTTATGGGAAACCTCAAACTATCCTTTTTTACGCTTTGTTTACATTTAGCGTAACGGTTTGTTTCCGCCGTAATCAATTCAAATAGGCACATCGGAAAAAGCAAAAAGAAATAGTCTAAAGCTTTACTCTCCTGGGTAAGACTGTGACTTGGTCCAGTTTCTTCAGAAAAATCACTGAAAGAAGGAGTTTTTAAATTTTCACTCCATTCAGGTACTAATTCATTCTCTTTATCGCTATCATCGGAGCTCTCGGATTCACTGCTTTCATTTTCGGAAAATGAAACCTCAGATTCATTATCAAATACCACGTGCTTTTTTTTTATTCGGTTACAGAGTTAGATTTATCAAGGTTTTCAACGGAAAATCCTTCGAATTCTGACTCGCTGCTTGACAGAATAAAATTCGTATCCATTTTTTTGTCAGGATTACAAATTTTGAAAACACAACAGGAACAAATTTGGAAAAAAATCTCCCAAAATTCACAAAATTAAAAAAACGTGTTGATCGTCGTACAAAACTATAGCTGAACTGTTTACACAAATAATCACGTGTTTTCACGAATGTACTAACGAGATTTGCTCAGATATTCTCATTTAAATATGAATAGGTGATTACGGGCGGTTTTGGGCGGCTTGGTTACATGAACCAAAATTATTTTCGGGCGGCTTTGGGCGGTTTGGTAACGAAAGGGTTAACCTTCAGATAAAGATTCAAAAGTAATATTATTTTTTAATCTTTGTCTGAAAAATTACACAAAGAGATTCTTTATATGTTTTCCCTACATGTATATCTTTCTAACTCCTCTCCTGTAATGCAATATATGTAACATGGAATTAAAAGTATATCAAATTTTGCTAGTCTTCTGTTTTGATATATATATATATATATATATATATATATATATTTATATATATATATATAAATAATGAAACTTGCCTTTAGACGGTCTTTTCTTTTTAGCCTTACTGGATGTTTCTATAGAGACATTTTCTAAATGAACAATAGAGAACAAATTAAAATAAATTTCAAATTCACATCATTCAAAAATAACAATAATTAATAAAAAGTAGATTCTGAAAGTGAAGATAAGACTGTGATTGGAAGATAGTGATTGTGATAGTTAAGAAATGTCTTTAGCTGATAGTGGAAGATAATCTATGGCAAGAGAAAACTTTCGCTCTCAAGATCTTAGTCACAAGAGAACAGAAGACTAAGACAAGGGCAATGTTCTGTGCAGCAATTTTAATGATGAAAAACCAAAATGATAATTTTTAATATCAGCAATATCTTCATTTATTCATCACCTTACTTCAATTTAGAAAATTTACTGGTAACCTGAAATGGACAAACATCAAACCACAGAATAATGTTTGGATATATTTAGCTGAAGAGACAATCTTACATCAGGTCTATCTACATCATTATCTTTCATCATCATTTAATGCCCATTCTCTATTGCTGGTATGGATGAATGGTTTGACAAGATGGAGACGTCAGCCAAGCTTCATTGTGTGTTTTGGCATGGCTGGATGTCCTTTGTAGTGGATGCCCTTTGTAGTGACAACCACTTAAAAGAATATACTGGATGCTTTTTTGCGGCACCAGCACTGGTGAGATCACCAACTAACATGCAAAACAAAGTCTCCTTAACTAAGGGAGTAGTATTGAGGGATGCAATTTTTGTACCAGTGGATGAGAAGTTAAAAGAATGTAGAGGAATAGAAATAGGTGTCTTTTAGAAGAGATACAAAGACACCTCAGTTGGAAAAGAAAGGAGAGGGGGACAAAGGAAATTAGAGATGGAGAGAGAGAGAGAGAGAGAGAGAGAGAGAGAGAGAGAGAGGTGGTGGTGGATATGTTAGAACATACCCTCAAGGTACAATGGGGTAGTGAATATAGGTGAAGTGATATAAAGGATTAAACTGAGAGTGGGCAAGGTGACAGAGAGGGAAATTTCATAATGTGAGATGGTTAGATAGGATAGAGGTAACTGTAGAAATTGAAGGTAAGAGATGAGGTGACAAGTGTTTGGGAATGAGATGTGTAGGGAGCTTGACGGGTCAGTGAGAATGGAGGCGAGGCAGAGCATTGCGCATCCAAGCATTTAGTGATGTGGTTTTAGGATATCAACTCCGTTGTAAGGCATGAGTTTTCTCAGGCGCAGTATGGTACCAGATATTTCAGTCATTTTTGTCTAAGTTGGCAACTATGTAACAATAGATATCAGAAATTTCAGACATCTCACCTAATATGTAAATCTTACAAGTTTTCATTGTAAACATTATGTAGACGGTTACTGCAATGTAAACATACCATCAGCATCTTGAGCAGTCAATTTCCTCTTCAAACTTTTGTTTTCTTTTGAATCTTCTTTTCCTTCTTTCTTTGTTTTTGATGGTTTTTTCATGTCTTGAGCAGGATATTCTGTCTCTATATGAAAGAATGTATCAGCAAGAAAATACCATTATATTTCATTAATATTATTCTTAAATAGTTTTGAAAAAGGAGAATAATTTTTCTCTTCTTTTCATTTAGTGCCTAATTATTGACAAATGTTGTGGAGACATAACAATCTTGGTTTTCAATGCCCTGGGGAAAACAAATAACTTTCATCTTTCACTGGATATCAGATTATTTATTGCACGTCTTCAGGTATAATTGTGTGGTTAAGAAGTCCATTTCCCAACCACATGATTTTGCATTCTGTCCCACTGTGTGACATCTTGGGCAAATGTCTTCTACAAAAGCCCCAGAAAGATTAAAACTTTGAGTGGATTTCTAGATTTGGCAGTCCGAAACTGAAAGAAGCCACTGAAATTTTCTGAAATTCATGAGCTACCAGCAAGTTTATTGCCATTTCTACTGTTAATAAACCAACTGTTGGTTTTGTACTTTCAAAATTGAGTGAAATAAAAGATCATTGAGCTGAAAAACAGCTATGGGTAAGTGACAAGGACATCCAAATTTTCTCATATACCAGAAGTAGAACCTTCCATCAAGACCACTTTCACAAGTCAACTGGTTTGACACCACTAACCTAGCGTATTTTCTTGAAAAGAATATATGCTAACAATTGTCTATTTTCTCAAACTTACTCTCTGTCTCTCTCTCTCTCTATATATATATATGCCAAATTAGACTGGAGCCTGGTGTTGCCATCCGGTTTCACCAGTCCTCAGTCAAATCGTCCAACCCATGCTAGCATGGAAAGCGGACGTTAAACGATGATGATGATGATGATATATACAAGAATAAGGGCAGGGAATCGTCAATTAATAATAGAATTAATAATTAACAATTGGCCGATGAATTCGTAAGTGCCTTTCTTATCGTTGATTTTTGGTGTCGCATAGCCAAAGATTACAGTGAAGTGTGTATATATATATATATATATATATATGTGTGTGTATATATAGATATATATATATATATATATATATATATGTGTGTGTGTGTGTGTGT